>NC_060268.1:949987-1032016 GCF_021613505.1 Equus quagga | reverse complement strand
GTGTTTCTCATTGGCTGGGCTGTGGTGTTTCTCATTGGCTGGGCTGTGGTGTTTCTCATTGGCTGGGCTGCGGTCTTTCTCATTGGCTGAGCTGCAGTGTTTCTCATTGGCTGGGCTGTGGTGTTTCTCATTGGCTGGGCTGTGGCGTTTCTCATTGGCTGGGCTGTGGTGTTTCTCAATGGCTGGGCTGTGGTGTTTCTCATTGGCTGGGCTGTGGCATTTCTCATTGGCTGGGCTGCAGTGTTTCTCATTGGCTGAGCTGTTGCTGGATGGGGAGAGAAATCTTCCTTCAGTAATAAAGTAGTTTTACTTCTTGTTCAGGATGCAAGTGTTTGTCTCTCCCTGTTTGGAGTAATCGACAATGTGTGATGGGGTGAGAGCTCCCCCTGCAGGCCTTGCGGATTCCAGTTTAGTCAAGGTTTCTATCATTAATTTCCACAATATCGTGAAATCCTAACCCCCAAGATGATGGTCTTAGGAAGTGGGGTTTGGGGAGGTGGTTAGGTCGTGAGGGCAATTAGCGCTCTCATAAAAGACCCCAGGGAGCTCTCTTGCCCCTGCCACCATGCGAGGACACAGCGGGAAGACTGCCATCTATGAACCAGGAAGTGGGCTCTCACCAGACACCAAATCTGCCGGCACCTTGATCTTGACTTCCCCACCTCTGGAACGATTAGAAATATGCTTCTATTGTATATAAGGCCCCCAGCCTGTGATATTTGTTTTAGCAGCCGAAACAGAGGAGGATACCATCTAAGAGGTCTGCTTATTAGCAGAAAACTTAGACTTAGTTCAAAGTAAAGGACAGTCTTAGGGATGTCTGTGGTGTAACTGTTGGTTTCGCAGAGATGCGAGAGAATACAGATTTATGAGATAGCTAGTACGCAGACGTTGAGTTGCTTTAGGTGTTAGATCTGCATGGTGGGGAATTAGCTAAATCAATCCTGGGAGAGCTCTTAAAATGGCTGTCACGTGAGCGTGCACTCTGTCCCAGCCAGTGGTTTATTTATTTACGAGCATTACCTGGTTCAGTCCCTGTACCAACGAGAAGAGATGGGTGCACTTATCTCCTTTGTAAAGATGGGTAAACTGAGGACGAGCAAAGTATTCAAGGTCCAATGTTGGTGAGGCTGCGATTTGAACGCAGGACAGGCAAGTTTGCTTCTTTGTTGGTTCATTCATTCACTCAACAAATGCTGAGTTCTGTTCTCTGTCAGGCTCCATGTGTGATAAACACCCCAGATGATCTTTAACTTCTGCGCTATTCTGCTCACCTTCCCTGAGTTTATTGTTTTTCTTGAGTCCATTTGTCTGAAGTACTGTTGTAAGCCTTTGAAGATTTTCACCTCATGTTGCACTATTTGGCCATAATGTACTTTAAAGCCCCCTCAGTGAGTTGTGTTTAAAGGGCAATAAAAATCTGAATGTAATTGATGATGCTATAGAAATACTACAGGGAATGTCTTCCCTCTCCAGCTGGTGATCAGCCCACGCCCAGAAGCACGCAGAGTGATGGCCCTGGACTTCCATCATTTCTGGGGTGACTGCACATGTTCTATTTGGGGTGAAGTGTCCGATTATCATCTGAAACTCACTAAACTGTTCACCAAAGGAGGTTCTTGAGCAACGAGTTGAGCAAATTTAAAATGTACTAGCAGCTTTTCCATTCTTTAAGACAAATGTTTTCCAGTAAAAAGGTTAGGTGCTTTCCTATTTAGTTTTGACTACAATGCTTGATTATGAACACAACAATGTCTCTGATTCTAAAGAATGAACACCCAGAGAAGAAAGAATTCTCTTCCCCCTACATTCTCTCCTGGAGCCATCAATCCTGAGTTGTAAGGGAAAAAAAGCAATGAAAGGAGCTGATTTTAGGCTCTGGCTCTTTAAGATTCTCTGACACGTAGATAACAATATTCCGTATTTACTTTGCAATTAAGGATATTGCTCAATGTGGTTTGTAAAAATTGGATTATTTGGAAAGTGATGGGTGTGATGTTCTATTTCAAAAGAAGTTCTGAGGAAACTTTTTATGGGGTAATTTAGCCCATTAATATTTAACTTTATACTTGTAATGTTTGCGCTATCCTTTCACAACTTCCATATTTATTTATTGTTGATATTCTTTTATCTTCTATTGTGCAATTATTGTAGTAAATTAAGACAGTTTTGCCCAGTTAGTACTACTGGTAGATGGCCTTATTCAAATTCTATAGTATTTCTAACGACAAGTAATATATCACCAATCCTCTGGGAAGGGTAGACAGGAGAATCTGGGAAGACGGAGGTTTAAGGAATCTTGTATTAAGGTAAGGGAGTTGGAGGATAAATCCAGAGAATTGTGAATAATAGAAATTCCAGAAGGAGGAAAATGCACACATGGAGGAAAAATTACAGTTGAGAAAAATAATTTTCCTGAATCAAAGAAGGATATGAGATTACAGATTGAAAGGATTTTAGAATTTTTATAGACGACATTGATGAAAAAAACTCTGGCATATACAGATACAATTCTTGAACTCCAAGGAAAAAATAGCATCTTACAATCTCCCAGGCAGAAAGAACAACTTAATTATAAAGAAAAAAGAATCAGATTGGCATTGGACTCCTTTCTGCAGCCTTGAAGGCATGAAGCATGTGAAATAAAATCTACAGCCTCCTAAAAGTAAAAGAAGGCATCCTAAACAGTTTATAGCCAGCAAGATATCACATGATTGTCAGGTTAAAGAAAGATATTTGCAAGAATTTGGAGAATGTAGAACATCTGAGAAAAACACTTGAGAAACGATTTTACACTAAATAACAAATAAATCTTAACAGAGTCCTTAAGATGAGCAAGGAGCTAGTGGGAAAGTAAAAGTATTCTGAGGACTTGATATTACTGGGGAGAGAGAAGAAATGGGAAAGGAAGGTGAGAAAAAGAATATTTTGGTTGGAAGGATTACTTAGTATCTTTTCTTTTTCACATAATAGGAAATACGTGCATTATGAGGCCTGAGAAAGGAAATGTAACTATTAATATTAAAATAATGGAAAGTGCAATAGAACTCACAATTAGTAAACATTGGGAAAATACTATGTGAGACTCTCTGGCAACAAATTTTAAAGCCTAAAGGAAATGGATACTTTCCTGGCAAAATATATATTAACTGAATTAGTCCCTCAAATGCAGCGCCAGGGTGGCATCAGCTCTCTTTACTAGTACCTGAGTATTTTCAGAATTGGATACCTTTAATATTTTTATGGAAACTTAATCTTTGTTTTTTGTCAACATGTCAAGGTGGGATTTTTGCCTCATGCAGAACACTGAATGGTTGAAGATATTGAGTTGAGCTGTTAAATTAATGGATTTTGTGTAAGTTATGATGGTCTTAACTTGGTACTTGTAAACAGTGCCAGGTAGGCTTTCTCCCTACGATATTCCAAGAGTTCAGGCAGTGGAGGGATTTAGAAAGAACATTTTTTAACCATCAGTTAATCTACCATGTAAAATTGCTGTAAATGATAATGTGTACAGGTTTTCTGTTCAAATATTAATTTGTAAACTTTTTGTTAAGACTGCTATGTTTCTATTGCTTTTGTATGGAATGACATTGCAAGAATTAAAAGAAGAGAATCTTCAAAAAGTATTGCTCAAATGCTCTCAAAGTAGGAAGCTTGAATAGACCAACCTCCGTAAAAGAGATTTGAAAGGTAACTTCAGATTTATCACTAAAAAGGATAGGATGGTTGCACAGATGAGTTCTAGTAAACTTTTTAAGAACAAGTAATTTTAATGCTATTGAAATAATCTAAATTAAAGAAAAATATAGAATGTTCCCCAGTCCACTTTATAAAGCCATCATAACTTTAATAACAAATATGATAATATAGTTAACAAGGAATGCAATAAGTCAAAAAACTATATGCAAGGACCACGTAAGTAACAGAGGCAGAAATGCCAAACAGGATATTAGCTAATGGATTTCAGCACTGTAACAAAAGATTAATAAACGACAACCAGGTAGGGATTTTTCCAGGAATCAAAGTATGATTGAGCGTCAGGAAAACTATCAACACGATTTATTACATGAACAATGAAAGGGGCAGAATTCCCTCTTTTGGCCATATGGGAAGAATCCTCCTCCCGCAAATGACTTAAAAGCAGGATTAACTATAGGAAACTATTGTCAGACACTGGGTCACAGGCAGCGGAGGGCAGAGATTCCTGGGAGAAGGCAAACGCAGAGGTGGGCCCTGCCTTTATCCAGGCTTTCTACCTGGTGGTAATTACCAGACTGTGGTACAGGGCGGAGGAACCCAAATGAAGCCCAGCTTGGGAAGGTCAAGGAAGCTAGAATCTGCAGAGAGAAAAGAGCTAGAGAGAGAAAGAGTTTCAGCATCTGCATGGGGATTTTCAAAATGTGTGCATGTACAGGGTGAACTCACTGAATGTACGAAAATCAATTGTACCTGCATACAGTAGCAATGCACAGTTAGCAATCGACATTAAAAACTGTGCCACTTACAACAGCATCACAAAACCTGAAATTGAAATAACGAGATGTGCGCAAGATCTATACATGGACAACTACAAAACATTCCAGAGAGAAAGTAAAGGCAACTTTAACAAATGATGAGATATCCCGTGTTCACAGATTGGTAGACTCAACATTGCTAAGATGGCAATTTCCCCTAAATTGATCTATAGAGTCGATGCAATTTTAATCCAAATTTTCAGAAGGCTTTTTCGGGGGAGAGTAGAAACTTGAAGAGGTAAAGAAGCTAGAACAGCCAAAAGTATTTTGAAAAAGATCCTACTTGAAAGATTTATCCTAAATGATTTTAAGACTTACTATGAAGCTATAGTAATTAACATGTGTTTGTGGCTTAAGAATAGACACATAGATCAATAAGACAGAAATAATCTAAAAATAGAATCTATGGTCAATTAATTGTAGGTAAAGATTCTATGGAAGCCATATGGAAACGTCTATTAAAAACAAACATCTAACAAGCTTAAACAGGTTAATTCACCAATCCCACTGCTAGGAAACTATGTTATAAAAAGCCTCAATATGTAAGAATACTTGTAGAAAGATGTTCAGATTGTCTGCAAAGTAGGAAAAAACCCAAAACTTTCATTGACAGTGTATTATGTTGCATCCATACCACGGAATATGATGAAGCCGTTAAAAAAGAAAGAACTGGCTAGTGTTTGATTTAGAGGGATTTCCATCAAGTATTGCTGATTCAGAAAAGGAAGATACACAGGAGTGTACACAGATGATTTTGATTTTGGCTAGTTGACAATGACCCCTGCTCAAAACACGTTTGGGTAAATACGTTTGCGTGTGGTTTTATGAACATGTAGAGATGTGTTAGAGCATGCACACCAGCTACAGCGTGGTCTCCTGGGGAGGGCAGGGAGGGGTCACAGGCGGAGAAGGAGGGGAGTGCGGGCGTCATTCAAAATGTACCAATTCTACTTTCCCAGCAGACAGGCTATGCCACTTATGTAGACTAAGTTTATGTGTCTTATACACACACACACACGCTTTTAAAGAAAAATCACCTAGATGTACTGATACTGACATATAGGGTTATCCTAATATCTTATCAAATGAAAAAGAGCAAGTTGAAGGCTAATGTGTATATTATGATTCCTTTTTGTTAAAAAGCAATCAACCAACCCACACACCCCTAGATACTTATTTGTTCACTTGAACTTCTATTTGTGAACAAGGAGAAAGGGTGTCAAAATACCATGTCATCAGCACTGCTTCCGCGCTGGGAAAGGAACAAAGAGAAAGATGATTGGCTTGGTCTTTATACACCTTTGTACTAGGTTGTTTCATTTTTTATAATAAGTGTTGTAAAGTGTTATAATTTGAAAAACATCTAATAAATACCTTTTAGAAGAATTTTGAACTGATTTCTGAAGGAGTGTGAGCAGTTCTTCTCCTGTCTGATCTTTGTTCTTGTATACTGTACGAGAATTTGGAAGCATGTCTTATGGTTCTCATCTTCTATTTTGGAATACTACTTTACATATGCTATTATAGTGTTAATCCGACTTTATATGAGGATTTACTCGGTTCTTATGCATTCTTTAAGCGTTCAAATATTTTTTCCCTGCCTTTGAGAAGAAGACAACTTGCATGACAAATTAACTTGCCGGCAGGATCTTTTTTCTTTAGGCGTTCGGTAAATGCCCCAGGCTCTTCTCTACTAAGTCTCAAAGTCAGAAGTCATTCTCACCTCAATTTCTTTTAAATTTAGCCGTTACTACTTTTGTTAGTGCTAGAAGACACTGAGTATAGGAATTCTTCTATTAGGATTTTGAAATTGGAAAACTGAAAGGATGAGTACATTAGTGGGGGACTAAGCAGAAAGTTCGTGTGGTATACTAGAGGCCAAATTAGCCAGCATGGGTATAGGGAAGCGAAAGCTTCGGGATCGTGTCTGGTGTGGTAGGTGTGACCCGTGCCTAGCAACATCTAGGTCTCCTGTCCTTCCTGAGCCTGTGGGAGACTCCCCATCCCAACTCCTTGTTGTTAGGCAAGACTTTGACCAGTTCTGGCCAAAGAAATGTGTGCAGAAGTGATGTGTGACAATCCCAGACAGAGGTAGTCGAAAGCTCTCACACAATGTTATGGAAAATGTGTTGAGATTTTGTTGAACTGTAAGATCAAAGCTGCCTGGATCACTGAATCTCCATGCAGAAAACAGCTATCAGAATTGTTGATTCACTGCCTGGGGAACAACCGAGGAGAAATTAACGTGTCATGTTAAGCCAGAGACATGAGGGTCGCGTGTTACTGTGACAGAGCAGAGCCTAACCTAATACAGAAAGAAAGCGAGATGAACGCAAGAGACAAGTTGCAAGGACGGCCCTTGAGAAACAAGGCAACCGTGTTGCTTCTTGACGGCTTATCCGTTACAGTTCCCACAGGCCTGGCACTACTGCGGTTTCTCTACTCGTATGCCTGTGAACCTATTGGTATCTACAATAAATTTAACTTTCCTTGGTTAGCTTCAGAGTTTTCTTTTTCCTTGCAATTAAAATACCAAAATCAAAGGATTTGGTTAGTCATTTTAATCACTTCCAGATTCAGATCTGCACTGTGGCAGATGCTGTTGGTTCCCTGCCCACCTGGCCTTACCTTGTACGTCTTCATGTCAAAGGCTGCCTGGCACAAAGACCTGGGAGTGTTTGAGGCATTCCTCTAGCTGAGGAAGCGTGCTCAGCCAAGACACAGGGCAGGCCAGGTGCTGGGGAGTTAATGCCCCAGTAATGCTGGGTGGGGGAGGTTTTGGCAGATAAACACCCAAGTTCCTAACACCTCTTGGCTGAGAGAATTTTGAGGCATGTTCCACAGTCTCCCAGTTTCCCAGTGATCAGCTCAAGTTGCCGAAACGGGGGTAGTAACTCTTCCCTTGTTGGCTGCCTTCCTGTCTTTTCTTACTTCACTTCCTTAACAGCGTTCCTTAGCAAGATCCCCACAATGAGATACTTCCACTTAAATTCATGTCCGGGTCTGCTTCTTGGGGGAATCCAAGCCAAGATTTCCATTTTGTGTGCACAAGCAGGCATGAAGGGAAGCTTCGTTTCACGACGGTGGCATCCGTTCCTCCATTTTCAGTGGTGTCCTGCCCATTCTGCCTTCTATGTTACTTAATTTCACTCCAGCATTTCCAATTGGTTCTTTTTTAGTTTCCGTCTCTTTGTCGATGTTCTCATTTTGCTCACGCATCATTTTCCTGATTTCATTTAGTTGTCTGTGTATCCAAGCACAATGAACTTCTTAAGACACCTGTTTTGAATTCTTTGTCAGGTAATTTGTAGACCTCTGTTTCTTTAGGGCCAGTTTTTGGAGATTTATTTTGTTCCTTCATTTGGCCGTTTTCCCTGTTTCTTTGTACGCCTTGTAATTTTTTTTTTTTTTTTTCCTGTGAGTTGGATATTTGAAATAGCAGCTACCTCGTCTAGTCTTTATGGAGCAGTTTGGTACAGCGGGAGACCTTCACCAATCACACTGACCAGGATTCGGGGACCTCTCAAACCTCTTCTGGGGCTGTGTCTTTGCCAGGCTTGTGCGGGTAACTCCACAATTAGAGGGGTTTGCTGGTCTGTTTTCAGGAGCTTGTGATCGCTTGCTCCTTCTGGAGTTTGTCTGTGGTACTGCAGGTTCTCTGGAGCTCTCGTCGTTCTCCGTGGCCCCCAGCCATTCAAGTAAGCCTCTCTATCAGCAGTCCAAATCCAGGGAGACAGAAACCAGTCCCAGGGCAGCCCCCGAGAAGCTGGAATGTTGAACACATTCCCTTCTTCTCTTCTTTCCCTCCTGAGGGAGAGGCCACGAGTTGGGCGTTTTCTCCTGATGGTGCTAAGCTGCCAGCTGAGGTGAGGGGCGATTGCAGATGGAGCCCGATGCGTTCCTTACCTGTCTCAATGCAGCTGTTCTCGGCTTTGTACACACTTGGGCTCCTGCCCCTTCTCGGCTAGCTTCTGGGGTCTCACAGAGGCATTCTGATCCATGTGTTGTTGGTAACCAGTGTCTCCATGTGGGGAGGAGTGCTGGAGCTTTCTATTCTGTTATCTTTCTGACATTGTTATCTTCCATTTTTAAATTGAATTTAGTTTATTTGTATTTCCAGCCCACATAATATAATTTTTTCTTTTAATCTTTAAAAACCTTTCAGGAGATCACAGAATATATAACAAAAGAGCCTGTGTTCTCTCAGAACTGTATAATTTACGGAAGAGGTTCATATTCATTATCTAATTTGTTAAAACTCTGCAAGGTAGTTAAGGCAGGCATCTTAGTTTTACAGGTGCAAAAACTGGGACTTCAAGAAACCTAGTGACTTCTCCAAGGTTACAGAGTAAGGATCAGAGCCAGGACTTCTGATATCTGGTCCAATTCTCTTTCCTCTACACTGAGCTGGCAGAAAAGCAAGAATGAAGTTATTATTCATATTTTTTATTGTTGGTGAGGGAAAGAACAAGGGAAGAGAATCTGCAAAGATCTTGGACTTGAAGTCTTGAACGGACTGATTCTTTCAACCTCACTGCTCCCTGAAGAGGGAAAGCACAGATGACAGTTCTAAAGGTAGATTTCTGAGGACTGCATGAGCTATATGACCTTGAGCAGGGCCTGCACCTTGCGGGTCCTAAATTTCCAAGGCTGTAACAGAATGCCTTGATGCTGACTCGGGGTAGTTTCATTTATCGCTGGTTTTTGAGCCCTAGCTTTTTCCGTTTTCCTGACCTACTCTGGATGAGAGCCTGAATGAGCAAGATCGTTTTCCATGCCCTAAATCCATGATTAAAATCTCTTGGAATTGCTTACAATCACCTCTTAATTGATTAGCTATCATTTTACAACACTTCACAGTGCTGAATGCCCATTTTGTTCTTCACTGCAACCTCCAATTCTCCTGGAATAATTCCTTGTGCAGCGCAGATGACAAATAATCATTTATGGGTTGAATGAAAATCCTCTTTCATATTCTTACAGATTCAAATTGACTGTAATATGGGGCTTTTATCTGAGTGGCATTTTTCTTTGTTGTTTTGGAAATAGCTTGTTTTCTAAAATGGCAGTTAAAATAATCTGAGTAGAGATAATTATGGGCTTAATTTTAAAGAATAGCAATCAATTAAAAATATTTATTGCTCATTTGTTGATTATGAGAGACTTGAGAAAGACATCTCTGCTCTCTCCGAGCTCATGTTTTACTGGAGAACAAGACAAAAGTCGCTCCTGATCACAGCGGAGACCGTAAGTGCCAGGAAGGGTTCCAGAGAGTCGTGGGGTCAGAGGAGGGCGGCATGTGGGGGTGAGGTCGTGGAACCTTTGTGGGGAGGATTCCAGAAGAAAGAGCCAGTTAGTAGGGACATAGTAAGCAGGGAAGTTGAAGTCTGGGGCTTTTGAAGACGTAATTTGCAGTAAAAGGGAGTCAATCCTGAGTTCCTGTTTTTGTGTCTAGGACACAAGAATATATGGATGGAGGAGGCAGCTGGACTTTTTCCAAAAGGGGCAGAAACACGTCCACAAGTCTTAGCATCCTCTGAAAGACATGAAATCACTCCTTGGTAACTTATGAAACTCTGATATTCTCCATAGTCTAGACAGGAAAAATGGAGTTTAACAACATATTTTTTAGTGAAAAAAAATAGTATGTGTTCATTGTTTTAAAAAATAAGCAATTTGGAACCAAGAATTGAAGTCCTTTTACTTTTTTGGGTACTCCATCTCTTTGACTGCAGAGCTGAGGCAAGGCCACGTAATATTTATTCAGCTGACTCAAATAGCACAGACTTCTCTCTTGTTTGCTGGTCCAGCCAAAGCCTTCCTGAGAGAGAGGAGTTGACACAGAAGGACGGGTGAATCTCGAGTCTCTCCTCTGAGGCTGTCATGGAACGCCAGCAAGTCCACCTGTTTCCAACAACCTGAACAACCAGCTCAGTTTAACAAAAACGAAAGCAGGCCACTTGAGCTAGATGTTTTCCATAGGTACAGCTCAAGTCAGAAATAGGTCCTTAAGGGTAGCTCCCTTTATTCAATATAGATAAGATTCCTATACTGATAATTCCATAGAATTTTATGAAAATTCAATAAAACCATGCCAAGAGCTATGCTAGATGCTAAGGATACAAAAGTGAATAAGAAATTTCGTTCTATTTTTAGATTCAGGATAACAGCGGCAAGTGACAAAGAAGACCCAGTGAGGCTTTGCCTTGTGTAGGCCGACTGACCTTTGAGGGTAGCTTAGACATGCCACCAAAAGTGGCTACTCTTAGGCCCATGGCTGGATAGGCCTCTGAGTAGCAGAGGTTGGTTCAATCTCAAAAATTAAAATCTCCAACCACCACCACACCCTCGACAGCCAGTCCGACCTCTAGCCCTAGAGAAAGGAAGAGTTCTTTCCCCATTCTCATCACAAGACCCACCTCCATTGCTGTTCCAGGATAACCAGCAGTGGGCCGTCCTTTCTTGTCCCTTCAGGAGTGAATCTGCATCAGTCAGAGTTTCCGCTCCCAGGTCTAGACAGTCCAAATAGTTGGCGGCACATTTTCGAAAGCCTGGCTCACTCGGTTTTTGAAAATTATTAGAATAAACAACACCTTGAAGGCAGCACAGTCTAGGGCTAAACTTAGGTGACAATTTTCTTCTACTTCTACCACGGACAGAGATACACTCAAGACGTTATTCAACAGAATGTCGAACATCCCATTGGAAGTACGTACGTTCCAGTTAATGCTGACAAGGCAGAGTTCTCCACCAAACAATAGGTGAGAATTTGCTTAGTTTGGAGATTTTCCCTGAAAAGAGAGAAATCTGTTCAACTGATGTTACCATCGCTAAAGACAAAAGATTCTTTCCCTTGTAAATGACACCTCCCCCCCCCATGCAGGTGTCCCCCGCACCCTCTGCAGGGCTGATGAAGCCTCGCATCGGAGGTGTCTGTGGGTGGGGACCACGTCTCTGAGGGTGCAGACTCGTCACATTTTGGCATCTTGTCTCTTGGTCAATGAGTATCTACTAAGTGCTTATGGGGAGCATTGCATTACATTTGCTGCTTTTAATGTCTTTGTGTGTGTGTGTGAGGAAGACTGGCCCTGAGCTGACATCTGTGGCCAATCTTCCTCTTTGCTTGAGATATTGAGAAATGGTTTTCTGCAAAGGCTCATGTCAATGACCACTCACAACAGAGAATTTCACTTCAGTTCAAAGGAAGTTCTCTTGACTACATTCTTCTTGAAGAGGAAATCAACTATAACAGAAGTCTAGACTATCAAACCTTCATTTTTCTTTTGTTAGGCTATTCCTCCAAAGATTTTAATGTGTATTCCTTTGGGGTCAGTTCTGAATTTTGGGAGGTGTTGAATTGGCAGACTAATGATACACTCTTAACAGCCATGCTCCAGAACGCCCAGAGGCCTGACGGGAAAGGGGGCCCAGCCCTCCCCTCCGCTCAGCCTCTCCGCTCAGGATTTCTTGAGTCTGTTGCACAAAGTGATCAGCTGCATTGCATAGGGAAATAGATGGGAGATTATAGGTAATTGAGAAGGCGAGTGTAGTGGGCTTTGGGTACCAGAGGGTAGAGGAGTGGACCCAGCAAGAGGAACAAGTGCACAGAACAACGCACATCTGCAGGATGGGTGACATTACAGACTCCAGATCAGTGATGGAGACGTCTCATGCCAGAGCTGGAGGAGAGAGACAAACGGGGCAGCTCATTGCTGCTGAGAAGGAAGAGCCAGGGGTGGACTGTGCACAGTGGGCACAGGGCTCAGAGGCAGGCTGCATGTGGCTTTATATGTTGGTGTTATACGCCTAGCTGGTTCAATCTCAGCTTTGCTTCCGTTTACTGATAAAAGCACGGGAGGAGCCTTAAAACATGCAGTGGATGCTAACATGCTCACTCTAAAATCCCAGAACCCAGAGGTCCAAAGCGGCTCTGTCCGCGCTTCCTGGTGGGACGCAGGTGACACGATATATTGATACTGACTGTGTAGGATGCCTCGTGGGTAAACAGCGTCGCCATCTGCTCCATAACCTTTTTGTAAAACTGTGTGGAAGGAGAAATGGCATAAGTTTCAGTGACGTCTTCTCTTCCCCTGTCAGAAGCTTGGACTGTTAGAGAAACCATTGAAGCTAAAAATAATTTAAAAGCCAAAATTCAGAATGTGTAATTGAAATTTAACATGCCTGACCTGAAACCACAGCGATGAGATAACTGTTCTCCAAGTCGAGACATTTGCCTGAGGGCCTGTGTTCGAGAGGCTGTCCCAGAACGTTAACTAGACACAGGTTGCTTCCGCGTTAGTATCAGAGGTTTAATAAACTATTTGCTGAATCACAGTCACTCACAGTTCTATAAGTTTAGAATTTATTTCATCTGTTGGTGCGGATTCTTCTCTGCCTCCTTTATTGCAGGATGGCTTCTGCTTCTGCTTTCCCACAATTCTGGTCTATATTTTGGGGACCGAGGCAACACCTGCAGCTTCTGATGCCACCTGTGTGGGAATTAAGGGCCCCCGGGAGTGAGAAGCCACCAATGCCATGTGATCCGGTCATAGACATTATATTGAGGACCCACTGTGTGAAGGCAAGTGCTGGTACGGGCTGCTGACCTCAGCCCTCCGCCTCCAGTTAAAATCTTAGTGAGATAGTAATAATAGTACTTTACGGAGTGCCAGGTGCCAGGTGCCCACAGGCCCTGTGCTCACCGAAATGCACATTGTCGCATTTAGTCCTCACAGCCACCCACAAGGAAGGCACTGTCATCTCCATCTGTGGTCGAGAATAGAAGCTCAAGGAGTTAACTGCCTGAGGGCTGAGTCACCCGATGGAAGAGCTGAGATTCTGACACAGTTTGCTCCAAAGCCCAGTCTGCCGAAACAACACACTGCAGACCGGGGGCTTAAACCACAGAAATTAATTTCCCCACAGTTCTGGAAGCCAGAAGTCCAAGATCAAATCGTCACAGGGTTGGTTTCAATCAAGGCCTCTCTCCTTGGCTTGTACACGGCCACCTTCTCCCTGTGTCGTCACGTCGTCTTCCCTCTGTGCCCGTCTGTGTCCCGTCTCCTCTTCTTACATCAGCTGTATTGCTAAAGCCCCAATGACTTCACCTGACTTCAGTCACTTCTTCAGGGATCCCACCTCCACATGCAGCCACGTTCTGAGTTACTGGGGTTAGGACTGCAACATATGAATCTGGGGGGACACAATTCAGCCCATAAGACTTTTAGCCATGGAGCCTCTGCATTGCCTCTAAGAGGAAACATTAAGCCACTAGTCATTTCCACTCTGGCATGAACTAGTTTTTCTCCAACTAATTTCCTGCAGGAAGATTTTGATGATGAAACTGAAGGAGAAAGTTGGGGCACTGGGTCCTTTAGACAACGAAGAAAAACTACCAAAAGCGGGAACAGGAAAGGGAGCCTTGAGATGTTGGAAAGCTGGCATCTTGTAGTCTGCTGTTTTGGGTGGGGCCTGACTTAGGGAAGTAAAGTAAACACAGTGTCACTTTCTTTTTCTTTTTCTTTGGTGAGGAAGATTTGCTCTGAGCTAACATCTGTTGCCAATCTTCCTCTTTTTTTGCTTGAGGAAGATTAGCCCTGAGCTAAGATCTGTGCCAGTCTTCCTGTATTTTGTATGTGGGACACCCGCCACAGCATGGCTGCTGATGAGTGGTGTAGGTCCACACCCGGGATCCAAACCTGTGAACCTGGGCCGCTGGAGTGGAGTGTGCTGGACTTAAGCACTACGTCACAGGGCAGGCCCCTCTATTTTTATTTCCGTTATTTCATCTTTCTAGCGTCTTCATGTTTTGATTCTATCCATCCAAGCCCGCAAGCTCTTCAGCTCTTGGAAAATCTCCTTAACAATCTCACTGTCACTGCTACATTCTCCATCATTCCAAAACAAGTTGCTAAAGATTATAGTCCTCTGTTGATGTTGATCGGGATCCGGAAATTGTTAGGAGGCCCTCAGAATGTTTAATGAGTTCAAAGGGGGCAGTCACGAGGGCAGGTCTTCCTGGTGAGCTCCTGATTTCCATAAGAGCTCTTTCATCTCAGGAATGTATCAGAGAGCACATGGGAGCACTGCTCACCACACCTCCCAGTAGTCCTGACACGGTGACGTCTCAGGAGCCAACACTACGGGGCGAGGCGGGACCGTCGCCTGTGCCCTCATCTCCCGAGGGCAGGTTCTCTCCCCGCTTCCTCTTTTCCAGGCTGTGGGTTCGTCCCTGGACACACCCTGCTGAACTTGCCGCTTGTCCAGAGGCAAAAATTGACTGCCAATTTACTTTGCACATCAAGCTCGGTGTTAATAATCCTGCTTGACCATGTGTGAGGATCTTCCCAAGCACGGAGGGCTGCGTCCGAAGGACTGACTGGTAGTGACTATCTAGGTGAGGGCGCTTGTTTGAAGGGTGAGAGGCCACCTTTTTTTTTAAAGAAAGAATGGCATAATCGATTAGTGGGGATCCCACGGAGAGGGACTAGTGGCACAAGCATAAGTCATCCTCCATCAGTGATGACATCAGAGCTTCGCCGCGCTGGGAGCCCACCTCGTGCAGGCTCAGCCGGGCACGCTCACTAACTCAGTGAACCTTCACAAGTCTGCGGGATGGGCGCTGTGTGCCCCTTTGTGAGGAAAAGGAAACTGACGTGGAGGAATTAAATAACTAGCCGGGATCACCCAGCTAGTAAGAGCCAGAGCGGGAATTTGAACCTGGCGATTGTCAGACTCCTTGAAACTGCACCCAAGTGTGAGCGTCAGGATCCAAGCCGAGGCTGCTGCAGACAGAGCTGTGGGCTCCCATCACCACGACACTGCAGGTACCACTGAGGACCCAGGAGTGCCACGTCCTTGGACGTGCCCTCAATGCAGCCTTTCTGGCTTGGAGATGGGGTGGGGTGGGGTTCTGGGGGAGGAGGCCTTGTCCTCCCACAGTTAAGTCCATACACATATAATGAGCACCTGCTCCGTGCCTGGCATCTGGGGACGTGGAGGAAGGTGTGCCCAAGTGGAGGGAGACACATGGGCCATAAACACATAAGCAAATTTGATAACTTCAGGACCAGATGAATGTTGTGGAGCTCTCCCCTCCCCCTCAATGTGTGATGTCCAAGAATCGGTGACAGCTCGCACTTGCCAAAACCTTCAGCTTTGGGGTGACTGGATTAATTTGCCTGGAAAGGAATATGAATTACATGTCTTGTAGAAAGCATGTATTGATAATATAATGGTTGCACATCGATCAAACTAGCAGTGGAGAGAATACCTTTGTTAACACAATTTAGAGAGTTTATCTTTGTAAAGTAGGGACTAGGCTGGAAAATTCAAGAAGAGAGGGCATTATTTCCACTAGTCCTGCTTCTGATCACATATCTCCACACAGTGGACTCTCCTTCTTCTGACCCAGGATCTCCGGAGCAGCCAGAGGGACGGACCCTGAAGCTTAAGGGGCATGTGAAATGACAGGGCTTCTTCTACTTTGAGTCTCTTCTGACGTTGCTTTGAGGTTGACTTGCATGAGTGTATGTATCATTTTAAGTAAAGGAATGAACACGTATTTCCTGAGCATTATAAATAGGACAACTGTTGGCTAAAAGCCTGAATTGACCTTTGAGCAAATGTTGAGAAAAACGGCTCAACCAAGCTTCCTCCTGAGTCGGGGCCTCGGGCCTTACTGTCCACCTGCCTTTCTCACAAAAGGAGCATTTGTCAGGCCCCAGCTCTGGACCCAGATTCTGCAGGAGAGAAATTACAAGCGGAGAAGTCATTGTTCCTACCCTGGAGAAACCAGCATTTAGTTGGGGGGGTGGTTAGATAAGTATTTGAAAGAGCTCCGGAGCAAACCTGGAGAAAGTCTGAAGAACTGACCGTGCTGAGATGCCTAGTGCGTAGTTTGTCGGTCATCTTCACAGCCCTTTCTCTGTTTCACCCTCGTGTCAGTCTTTTGAGATAGTTATTGATATTATGCCCATTTCACAGATGGGCAAACTGAGGCCAAATACTCAAGGTAGTTGGTAAAGGGCAGAGGCAGGACACTGTCGCAGTTGAGACCCTGGGCCCTGGAGTCACATAGATTGAGTTTTAATTTCAGCTCCAGCTCTTATTAGTTTGTAAACTCGGGCAAGTTTCTTACCCCCGAGACTTAGTTTCCCCTCTTGTAAGGATAACAATAGTATTCACGTCCCACAGGTGTTGCAACAAGTGAGAAATGTATTGAAGATGCTAAGCACAGGCTGGGACCTCAGCATGCACCCCATGGATGTAGCCTTCACTCTGAGGAAGCGGCCAGTCACGCTTGAACCCCAGCGTCTCCGGCCTCTCATACAAGGCCCTGCATGGAGTGTGGACCCCAGCAACTCTCTGCTTAGGATCAGAACATGACCCAGCCACTTACTTACAAGAGTGACCCTGGGCCAGTCCCCTGACTGTGCTGGGTCTGTTCCCTCATTTGTAAAATGGGAGTCATCTACTGGCTTCGTCACAGGCTGGCGTGAAGGTGAGGCGATGTATGAGACACACGGCACTTGAACAGTGCGTGGCACACACAGGCTCCCCAGGGGACTCGCCATGAAGGATGAGAGCTGGAGGTGGGCGGGTCTCCCTGGGAGCCTTCCTCAGAGCCCACGCATCCCTGACGTCCTGGTGAAGCAACCGCCAGCAGGAGCCGAGGCAGTCGGTGGGGAGGCCTCGGGCTGCCTCTGCACACCCACCTCCGCCACCTTTCTTCCTCCTGCCCAAGCTGCAGGGGCTGCCGAGCCACACAGGAAGATCCAGTCTGCAATAAAGCATTTCTTCCCACAGTCAGCTGTTCACACTCGACGGTGGCAAAACACATTCAAGAGTTGGCCATCCCGCAGGGAGGGCACAACCTCGTCAACTTGTCCCATCAGCAGGCTTGATGTCTGAGCGTCGTGGTCGTCACAGAGCTGCTGGTTTTCATCTGCCGGGTGTGGCTGTGTGCCTCTCAGGTGGTAACTGGAAAGTTCTCTGGCGGGAGAAGAAAGCCCCAGGTAACCCGCCCTTGACTTGGTAGGTGGAAGGTGAGGTCCCCGCCTGTTTCTCTCATCCCCTCCTCGCTTTTCATCCCACTCTCCCCTTCCCTGTCAGCAGAGCTGGGGTCAGGTCAGCTTTGTCTGCCACTCTCTAAGTATTTGTCAGACTAAGTGACTGTTTACTGTCCGTCTACCAGGTGCGACGTCCATGACCTTGTCCTCAAACCACCCCCTGAGGATGTGACCACGGGCCTGCGTGGTGACAGAGCCCGGAATTTAAACGACAATGCTTGCAGAGAACTTGCCTGTCTTGCCTGCAGGTCACGGGAGTTTTGGTTTTGCCATAGCAGATGGTAGCTTAATTGTATTCCTTACGTTTTGAACAACTAAAAAGGGTCAAAGATGAGCAAGTTGTAGACCAAAAAAGAAGAGGAAATAATCCTAGATCCAGAAATTAAATTAATGAATCTTGGTGTCTTCTTATAAATGTCATTCAGATAGGACCTATTAAAATCTCACTGGGTAATAAGAAGAAACAGGTAGAGCGCTGGCCTTGGAGTCGCACCCGTGTGGCATCAGATTCTGACTCCACATGTGGCCCTGGGCCAGTTTGTCACATCTACTAAAGGCCTTAATTTCCTCAACTACAGGACAGAGAGATGATACCCAAACTACAGGGTGGTCGCAAGGGCTAACCGAGCTGACGTGCGTAAAGGACCCGGCTCCTGTCACCACTAAGTCAGTTCACAGCCCCTCTTCAAATCTCTCTTCAGTGGACGTAGGGGGACATTCTCTAACAACTCAGATAAAATGTGATTTTATTACAACAGAAACAACAGTCTTTGCCATGACCTGCCCAGAAGGGTAAGAAAAATCTACTTAAAAAATTAAAACAAAGGAGCCTAGTGAGGCAAAGTAAATATTGTGAATAGTGCCATCCTGCCATTGAGTAAGAGTGATTTGCGGCAGCCATTACAGCCGTTTCAATTGATTTTTTTGGGAAACCGTTGCCAAATAGCAAAAAAGAGATTGAATGAAATAACTAGAATTTTCAGCTTCTTAGAGGAAGCGCCTTTGGTATACAGCACGATTGCCAGGAGAAGAGAGGGTACATTCTGGATGTGGGCAATGACCTCAGGAGATCCAGGTTGGAAAACGTTTGAACTCGGGTCATTCGCTCTGGAAGGTTCCGGTTTCCTATCTAATCGCTGATGCTCAGGGTCAAGGTCGATTCTTAGAAAACGTGGTGCAGACGTGGGCATCTTTTTGTTGCTTTGCTAGATGTAAAAAGGGCATGCAGCCATTCATCGGTGACCTCAGCATCATAAAATGTCACTTGAGAATGCTGCTTTCTAGACTGGTTTGGGAATAGTTGTTTTGAAAACAGCTCTCTTAAAGCTGTTTAATTGTAAGCAAAAGTATAAGTGAAAACGTCAATTTCCTGGTGGAAACAGAATCAAACTTTCAAACAAAGATCTGTTTAATGAGGATTCAAGAACAATTTTTCTTTCTCAGAGTTACCGTTTCTCTCTTCCTCTTGGCACCTTCTGCCATGTCAGTTTCAGGAATAACATACGGAGAAATGATCAACTTCCCCCATTAGGTAAATGTGATTTATCCTTTAGTTTTTTAAACCAAATGGCTTGGTGGTTTTCACAAAGGGAGGCGTTTTGCTGGTGTTAAATGACTAATGGTACAATTTGTTTTAAATTACCAAAAAAGGAGAATAATTGACTTGAGAGCTTGTTTGCAAAGGATGTTTGAAGAAGCATTTCATCTTCTGAGAATGGGGCACCTGAAGCCTGAAGGAAGGTCCTCATCAATCCTCCTTTGTTTCAAGAAATTGAAGACTGTTAAAGAAAAGGAAAACCAAATGCAAGGAAAAGACAGAGATTCTAGAAAAGGTGCTGGGCAGAAAGAGAAGCTGGTGCATTTGAAAGTTAGGAGTTTTCATGTTAATATTTGCACCTCCTCCTTTTGTAGTGTCTATTTTCTATAGACTTTTGAAAGTGCTAAAGTGAAGACAGCAGTTTAAATCCATTTGTATTACACAGCATGTAAACACAGCTTGACATTTTTTTGAGATCAAAATAAAGGTGCATTCATCTCGATCTGAAAGGCGTCTGGTTTACTTTTTTAACTTCTCTTACCATGGGTAATAGATTGTGGGGGCACCTCTTTCTCCTGTATTTGAAAGCAGTTCTGTGTCAGCCCAGGTCCCGAGCCACGGATGAAACTGGGATAGGATGGGAGAAAAAAGAAACCCCGAACTGGTGACTTTAGGAAATCTTCTCCAAAGTTTTTCTCTTTACTTTGCTCCTAATCACTATCTTGATTGCCACCCACTGAAGATAATAAGGGGAAGCTCGGTTTCCAAAAGACTAATGGAGGTTGATTTAAGAAGACTGAAAGAAACAACCAAATTCTAAAAAAACCCAAACAAACTAGGTTTGTAGAAGATGTCATAATTAAATAACCATGAGGATAATAGAGTAGCCTGAACTTAATGATAGGTTATATTTTTAAAATATTTTTTGAGATAGATAGTGAATGGCAATTAGTAAGCACAAGTAGTTTGGGAATATATACATGTTTTTGGAAGAGGTAAATTGGCAGATATATCAGTTAGCCATTGCTGTATAACAAACAACTCTGAATTACAGCTGTTTAAAAGAACCACGACTTCTTATTTCTCATGAATCTACGCGTCGATTGGGTGGTTCTGCCGATCGCCACTGCGTCTGGCGGTGCTCTGATGGTAGCTGGGGCTTCGTCACTGGCTTGACAATTAGCTAGCAGTTTGATGATCTGTGGTGGCTTCAGGGGGACGGCTGGACCCCACTTCACCACCTCATCCTGAGCAGGAGAGCCTGGGCATGCATTTTTGGCAATCGTAGCAGTCCAGCAGAAATGGGCAAACTCTTTTCAAGCCTCTGTGTATGTCTGTGTGTCAAGTTTGCTGTTTTCCTTTTAACCTAAACAGGCCAATGGCCAAGCCCGGATTCAATCTGGGCCAGAACTCCATGGGTACAAGGCAGAGGGCATGCTATGGAGAGGCCATCGATCGGACCATTTATGCATTCAGTCTACCACTTCAGGGTGGTAAAAGTGAGGGAAAGTTGATATGGTGGGTAACACCCTACCATTCCCTAAAGAAATCATCATTGAGATACAGAATAACACAAGAAGGCTTCCTGAAGGAGAAAAATGAAGGGAAACCCATTTCAGGTGGGAGAAAGCTATGTCAGGGGAATAAACCACATTTATTGGAGATATAATCATTTATGATACTAATTCCCAATTGACAGACAAGTAGGTTTTTCTACCATGTCTCTGTTTCAATAAATGATGACCTATCTCTGGATCTATTTATCTACCTACTTATCTGGTGTATAAAGATAAATGGCGTATTTACACACACATACACTACGCAAATATAAGATACCTTCTTAGAAATAAAATTCCTAATTCAAATAGCTTTATAAATTTTTATGGGTATTGTCAAATTGCTATCTAAACAGGCCATAGACCTTTATATTTCTACCAACAGTGTATGAGACTGACTGTTTTCCTCATTTTTCTACTGGATGTTATAAAACTTCTAAATCTTTGCTGGTTTAATACATGAGAAATAGTATCTTGCGATTTTTATTAATTTTTTTTTGGTTATAAGGGAGTTTCTGTTTGGGAAGATGAAAAGCTTCTGGAAATGGATGGTGGTGTTGGATGGTGGTGTTGGAAATGGTGGTGGTGGTGAGAGTATGTAATGCACTTAATTGTACACTTAAAAATAGTTAAAATGGGGGGGCTGGCCCCGTGGCCGAGTGGTTAAGTTCGCGCGCTCCGCTGCAGGCGGCCCAGTGTTTCGTTGGTTCGAATCCTGGGTGCGGACATGGCACTGCTCATCAAACCACGCTGAGGCAGCGTCCCACATACCACAACTAGAAGAACCCACAACGAGAAATATACAACTATGTACTGGGGAGCTTTGGGGAGAAAAAGGAAAAAATAAAATCTTTTAAAAAAAAGTTAAAATGGTAAATTTTAAGTTATGTATATTTTAACACAATAAACAAGTAAGCTCACCTCCCCTGGGGTGGGGGGTAAACTTATCTAGAGAATGGACCCACACCTGAGGGTCTGGCCTCTTGTCCTAGGGAAGAATGGACACCTGCAATCAGAGCCTAATTTTCCGCTGCAAATTACTTAGAGAAGAATAAAGAGAAAAAGAAATATCCCGTGGCTGCTGTTTCTGAAATGACTTCAGATTTGAAGAACGTTCCCACACCACCTGAATTAGCTCTTCATATTTCCCAGTGACACCACAGCGCTTGAATCCGATCGACCGCTCTGCAGTTGGAGACGGGCACCTGTTACAGCTGGCCTGGCTCACCCCCTCGGCAAACTGGCCCAGGCCGCATTTCCTGCACAAGCTGGGAGGAAAGGCCCCAGCCTGGCTGGAGGACCGAGTCAGAGAATGCATCACACTGACCTCTCCAGAATTCCACCAGATAATCTTAATGCAAACTGAGGGAGGGAGTCGGAAAACAGATGGCGTCCATCTTCACTCGGCAAGTGTTAAACACAGACTAGTGATTGCCTTATAAACGTTCGAGACAGCCCTGTCCTGGAAGCTGGTGCAGCCCTGTCGCTGCTGCCATGGCAACTGCAGGGCTTGTGGCTCTGCCTGGCCCTCCCTCCAGCCGGTGACCGCTGGAGCGTGACTCTCACCACGGCTCTGGGAAGCCCAGTTTCACACTGTGTTGCAGTCTCTGGACATCCTAAGGGGAGCCGTGTCTTCTGCAGCTATTTGGGGTCTGAAGCCATTGCTCTGCGTAGGTGCTGCTCAGAGGATTCCGGTTGCTTCCTTGGGCTGGGTGCTCATGTATCCTAGGGTGTGATGTTTCCTGTTCCTCTGTCATTGTGTGACTCCTACGGTGGAAAAATTAACTATAGGCATGGAGGGTGAGTAAGTTGGGGGAAAAGCAGAGAGCTGAATGATGTGTGGGACTGCTCTGGCATCGTGACGGACAGTCTTGGTCTGGGGGACGTTCTCAGGGGAGGTGTCATGACAGGGCCCAGGATAGAAGCAACGGCCAGCACTGAGCAATATCGAGAGCAGTTTAGAAAACGTTGATTTCAATTTCCAGTTACATTAACATGAGTTTCTAGGTTAGTGGATTAAACACAATACATAAGCTAACAAGTCGATTTAAAAGTCTCTTTAGACTTTGTTTTGACGCAAGACATTAACAGGTCATTGTGGTATGTGACTCGGCAGTTTCTGACGTTGGAGGCCTGCTATTCACCAGCTTTTTTTATAAAGAGAAATGATCTTGTGAGAAATGAGGAATACACCCTTACATTTAAAATGACCTCGTTCTTCAGGTTTTAATCATTTACAAAATTAAAATCCGCAGAAGTACACAGAAGGTACTGGGTCTAGGGATGGTCAGATCTTAATGTAGGAAGAGGAAATTGGTTTTCTGCATAATAAGGGTTTAGGAATGTGTAATTCACGGCCTTTCTGACTTCGCTGAGCTTCATTTGTTTGCCTTGCTTATCACGATGTATTAACGCACAGTCAATAAATCCCCACAAGCAAACTCCATGGGTCAGGAGACTGATACCATCTCTGCCTTCCCTCCTTGGTCAGAGGAGACAAATGAAGACGGATTGAGGTTATTCTTTCCTCCCTAGAGGAATGTGGCTAGAATAATAATTCACTTACCTAAAACTGGCTGGAGAACATGGCGGGGAGGTGAAAAAGAGGCTGGAAGGGAAGATTAAAGCATCTCTATTTAAAATTTTACTTATGTTCCAGCACACTGGAGATGTGAAGGCGAGGCTCCTGGCTTTGTGTCGACGTTGGATCCTGTTGCTTCCGCTGGTGAGGATGTAAATGAATTCACAACAGTTAACACCTCCCAGCTCACGGGCCTTCTGTTTTCTTCTCACCACATCGACGATCCGATGTTTGTGGTCTCTCAGTCTCTCGCAGGCATTCGCCTCAGATGCCCCAGCACCAAGGAGCCCTTGGGTGGGAATGGTGCAAGGTACAGCCCAGAGGCACACACTCGGCCTCAGGGACATGCTCCACAGGAAGAATTCCAGCCCAGAGCTCACTCCATCTGCCACACAATGGGCCGTCCACCACGCGACCCCGGTAGCGAGGACCAACGCCAGGCAAAGCAGTTGCCATCACGTGTGGCCAGTTTATCAAGCCCTCTGAGGTCAGCCTCGCTCTTGCTCGTTGGTTTTCCTCCTTGGATTCAACTTTCTGTTGTTGCTTTTGTTCAGAAAGCCCTTACTAAAGATGTGGCCACGTTCGGTGTTTGAGCAGAATATCTCTGCTTTGAAATTGCAGTTCGATTCCACACTTTTCTTACGACATTCATTTACACAGAAAGGAAACGTACAGATGCATATGTATATGTAGCAGGAAGAAAATTTGCTATTTTGAGGCTTGACAGAAAAGAGGGTGCAGGAAATTATATGTGATATTATAAATAAAAAAATTATTTATTTCAAAATTCATGTGGTTCAAAAATAAAAAATTGAAACCTCCCTCCCACCTGCCCCCAGTTCATCCAGACCACCTCTCCCACTGTCTCTGCCCTGGAAACAAGGTATTATTTTCTCAAGAGGCTTTCCAGGGTTTCTCTGTGCATACACAAGCAAATATGAATAAATCTATTTATTTATTTGTTCATTCAGCAAATTATCAAGTGTTCCAGGCAAAAAGCAGATGAAAATTCCTGTCCCCAAAAGATTTCATTCTCGCTGATAGAGATGGACAATAAGCAATAGACATAACAAACGTGGAAACAATCTTTTCCTTTAGGTGCCTGGGGCCAGGGAAGAAGGAAAGGCTGAGGAAGGAGCATCAGCCTGGGGAGGTGGCTCTGTCCTCGCCGTGGTGGTCCGAGGAGGCCCCATCGAGAGGTGGTATTTAAGCAATGACCCGGGTTGGAAACTACCGTGGGGGGAAAGTCCAGTCCCATTTGTAAGGAGAAAAGTGGTCTTCGCCTGTGTCTCACCGTGCACAGCGGTGTTCTTGGTTACACGGGGGCTGGGACACACTGCCGCACACACGTGGGTACACACAGCCCCGGCCGGCCCGCTCAGGGAAGCTGGCTCTCCTCCTGGGTCTCACCAACGTCAGTGAGGGACTCGCACGCTTTGTGGTGCTAACATCTAACTTCTTCCTCTGAGAAGAAACCAGAAGCAGCTGTGTATCTCAGCTGCGGTGACCATGTCCGTGAGCCGAGTGAGGCAAGAAGCAGGAGCAGCTCTGTTCCTTCGCTTCAGGGAGTGCAAACTCCGTGTGTGTGTTTGTGTGTGTGTGTGTGTGTGTGTGTGTAGGTAACACAAGTCCTCCTATTATTGAGCACTTACTGTCCACCAGGCACGCTGCCATCTCAGTGACCCTTATGGCGCCTTATGTTGTTATGGGATGGGTATTTTTTATAGATTACATTTATCAAATTTTATAGATAAAAATTTTAGACTCAGGTCGTGGAAACTGGCCAAGGTCCCACAGACCTAAGGGCCTAATCCCAAAGCCCGAGGTTCTGCGGTGGAATAGACTTGCTGTGGTCCCTGCTTTGCAAGGCAAATACGAGGCAAGGGTGTCACATTCTTTGAGAGCAGAGCAGCGTGGTAGCGGCTTCGAGTGGGACAGGTGAAAGTGGGTGCTCTCCCCCGGCAGGCGGTTCCGTGGTTACTGACGGAATGCCTGAAGCTTGGCGTCCAGCTTCTATTATGAAACACGGTATCAAACCCTCCTCTGTGAGGCCATCAAATGTCCTCCCGGCTGTCAGATCTCTACGCCTACCCGTAGATTGCTAGGGCGGTTTCAAAATTAATTACAGGGTTCCCACATGGAACTTGCAGAGTCATTGCTTTGTCACTATGATAAAAAAGGACAGTTGCCATTTAAAAGTTAACAGTTTTAACAACACATACTCCACATAGCTTCCAGAACACTATTTGTCATGTTATTAAATTCCTTGGCTTGTTGCTCACGGAGTTCACAGGAGGAGGAACAAGGGTCTGGTCAAGCAGATCTATTTTAGGAAAAAAATAGGTCCTGCTTACAATAATGTTTCCATTAAAATCATACCTTTGAGGTTCCGATCTCTTTCTAAATTCGAAATACACATTAAAGGCAAGAAACACAACATCTTTATGGGATAAAACCCTTCCCAGGCCAATGGCGGGTGCCTTATTTGAGGTGCTGGAGCTGGACTGTAAATTCGATAATTAAAGCATCAATATTTAGTCCTTCAAAAATGTGGTCATTTTTCTGTTCTTTCTCTTTCTTACAAAGCAAGATCTAAAATAAACTTAAAGTTTGTAACCCTAGTTAAAAATTGACCCCAAAACTTCTTTCTGTCATTGAAGATGTATTTTACTTACTGAAATGTCAACCTTGGAAGTATTCTATTCTGTAGAAGTGGAAGGTCTGAGAAGCTGCCAGTTACGATCCTATTATGTATGGCTGATTAGTCATCAAATGCATATGTGATTCCAAAAGCATAACTTTAAGAGATCTATTTATTTATTATTTCTCAATATGCCACATACTCACTTTTTATTTTAAGATACTTCAACCACAAATGATGTTGATATAGGAATGATATGGGGGGCGGGGCAGAGATAGAAAATGAGTTTCTGACATTCTGGTGTGTTTTTAAAATTATTTGGAAGCATTATTGAGATATATTCCCTATGCGGTTGCCAGCTTTTAGTCTGCATTAAACTCCAATTTGATGTCCAAAGACATCGCTTTCCAGGAGGAAGACACTAAGTATAGATGTGTGTGACCCCTTCTGGGAATTCTTGTAAGCTGCCAGACAGTTCCATCCTGTAGAGCAAAAAACAGAACCACCAAAATCACCTCTGGGCTTGCAAAGGCGAGAACGTCCTTGTCTGTTTCATCGTCGTCGTCATCATCATTACGATCTCCGGTACCAAGTTTAGCACTGCATTCGACTGGCTTTGCGTGTATCTGTGGTCGCCCATGATGGAAGATGCCAGATAACTGCCTCTTGAGGGAGTGGATGAGGTGTCTGTGTTCATGGCTGAAATGTGGAGAGTTGTCCCACGAATGCTGATTCAACACTCGTGCTAGAGAGAATTTCTCAGAGCTTATGTTCCCTCAAGTTGTGCCCTGTGTGAGTCATTCTAAAGTTCTCCCTGTGGTTCCCAAATGCCTAGGATGCAAAGCCTCTGCGATGTGTGAGCGTGCAAGAAGAGCTTGTAGGATTTTCTTTCCCAGTCATCTTGCTTTTTGGAAGATGACACAACTGAGGTCTAATGCGTAGATGGGCATTTTCTAAATTATAAGATAAAGGGAGCTTGTGGATGACTGCGGAGGCCAAGACACAAAGTGGACAAGATGAGATCTGAGAGTTAGACAAGACAATAATTCTTCTGCGATTAGGAAAGAGCCGTGAACTGTGATACTAACAAAGGATAAAGCAACCAAAAACATACACCCAGCCCTCTGCAAAGAAGTGCCAGAAAGGCAAAGCTCATTTTATTTCCGAACCAAAACTTTCATTTCGTATGCTCTTCTACTCACCTTATCTCCCATTTTCGGATTTTATTTCACACACACATGACCACAAGCAAAAGTATAACATAAGAAAATGTGATTCATAAAACAAAATTAGAGCACGGAGTACCTTATAAATATAAAATGAAAATGGGAAAATGTCCTCTTTGTGGAGATTCCATATGGTGACATTGGGGAGCTCAGTCCCACGTCACATACCAGGGAGCTCGCCACTGTGAGTTCGGCAGAAACTGGGTCTTGATTCTCAGGCTTGAAGACTGACACTTGGTTTTGTTGGGACACCAGAGAGATGTGGATACACCTCTTCATGGCTGGTTTACCAGAGCCTGATACGCAGAATCAAAATGCCATACTTCCTGTACCATGAAACAAAACTGTCACATAGGCAGGAGTCCTCACATCACACGCCCAGCCCAGTTCCTCCCTGTAGAACCTACAAGGAAAGTCAGGCTGGAACCAGAAGATCTGTCAGGAGCACGGACCCAGAACACAGGTAGTGAGACTGGCCGGTTAGTGGATGGTACTCCCTGGGGGTGGCCAGCGGAGACGACTCAGGGGCCAGACAGGAGAGAGAGCTGAGTGACGGTGCCTGCTGGGGGCTGTGGACAGCTCTTAGTACCAGCTGATTGTTGTCACGTGGGAATGTGAGCTTTTTCAAGAAAAGTATAAATGGAGAATCTTATGCAAAATATTTTCATTTAAAAAAACTTTTCCATTTAGCTTGAATATTAAAAAGAAAGCCTGCAGCAGGCAGACAGATCCACCTGTGAGCTAGGTCAGGTGTGCAGCACTCCAGTTTGCGACCTCTGCCTTGAGTTCCCATCTGGCTAAGGAGGGGCGGTCTTGCTATGAGACTCAGGTAACTCAGAGCATTGGGTAAGGCTCCCTGTCCCCTGAGCCGTGCTAGGCATGCACAGCCAACACCTATCCTAGTGACGCCCGTTTTCCCGTACTTCTGTGACCCACTTTGGATGAACGCGTTCTTCAGGCGCAGTCGTAGATTCCTTCTTCCAGACCCCCGTCTGCTGCCCTGACAGCTTCTCGCTCTCTAAGCAGATGTGCGTTCCCAGCTCTGATCACCATATACTGATTGCATGGTTTAACACTCAAGTCAATCTTTATTTCCCTTATTTTCAAGTTCCAGGGGGGACAAACCACTGCATCTCCATGAACTGACAACACTTTCTTATAAAACGTACTTCCTATCATCAAAATCATTATTTTTAGTTCTGTCCACTTGACCTGGGATAAATTATTTTTCCTACCTTTTCATAAAAACAATAATCTCCCAGGGGGCTTGTTTAAAATAGAACCCATCAAACGGGCCATCTGTCTGATACTGTATTACGGTTTTGAAAAGTCATATTTGAGAACTGTTTAGGATGAAATAAACTGCGGAAATGATTATTTGAATTTTTTATGTAATCACAGCTGGCTCATTAGATACGTTATTTTTAAAATCAGCAGCAAAGTCATAGAAACATTTTCTTCTCATTTCGCTGCACCCGTTGGCATGTGGTGCCGATGCCAGCATGACAAACGGAGGCAGCGAAGCCTTAGAAAACCACCGTGTGATTCTGTTCTCTGGGTGCTGGCTGGAGCTCGAGCAGCTGCTTTACAAGTGTGGGAGGCATTTCGGAGACAGATTCTGGGTCTGGACCTGAAGCTCTGCAGAGTGTGGAATGGAAGGCTCTGTCCTATAGGGTGCACCGATCTGGGTGTCGCCCCCTGGACTGGACACTCACTGCAATTTAGCCTGTGCTCCACGGTCTCCAGCCCTTCAGCAAGAAGGTCAAACGTGTTTTATTTTCCCTGTCTGACCTGAAAAAAGCATTGGGATAGTGGGTGTTCAGGGACATTTTATCTGACAAATGACACCTGGCCCTAAAGTTTTTATGTGCTCAAACACTTGTCCCATTGAGGGAGAATTTTCAGAGCAGTTAACTGAACAGGGTGGAAGCTGCTTGTGCAAACTATACACAGAATTTACGGGGCCATCTTTCTTTTGCTTATGACCTACTCATCCAAACAAGGTCAATAAAAGAAATTTTTTATTATGGAAATTTTCAAATATGCACAAAAGTAGAGGGAATAATATAACGAACCCCCATGTACCCTGCAACAGTCTCACCAATTATCAACATTGGCCAATTTGTTTCATTTATACCCCTGTGTGTCTTTCTAAAACACACAGTAGCATGATCCCATCTAAAATTAAACAATAATTCCTAAATATCATCAAAGATCTAGTCAATGTTCTAATTTTCCTGATTATCTCATAAATATCTCATAATTGGTTTGTTCAAGTCAGGATCCAAACAAGATCTACATATTGTATCTGGTTGTTGTGTCTCCGAAGTATCTTTCTCTCTTTTAAAACATTTTTTATTGGAATTAAAATAAAGATATAGAAAACGACACAAAACAAATGTATGACGATGAATTTTTATAAAAGCGAACACCTTTGTAATCACAACACAGGTCAAAAACTGAAACGCTGCCTCCACTTCAGAAGCCTGTTCCGTGGGGCTCGTCCCTGTTGTTTTTACAGTACTTGCTGCTTTGCAAACAGTTTCATCACCCAATTGTGATAAAATGTCCCTGGACATTATAATTTAGTCTTGACCATTTAAAAAAAAGGAAAAACAGATGTTGTTAAGTGCTAACCTAATCATCCCTTTCTCCTTTCTTTCATCTGGCTCCTCTGACTGGCAGTCTCCCACAGTCCGGATTTTGCTGACGGCACACTCACGGTGTCTGTAATCCAGCATGTTCCTCTGTCCCTTGTGTTTCCTGCAAACTGGCCGCTGGATCCAGGACTGGATCAGTCTCCTTTTCGATCCCTGGGCAAGGCTCCCAGAGGCACATCGGTTGTCTCCTTTGGGGTGACGTTAGCGGCCATGGCTGATTACTGCCTTTATCTAGTGCTTCACAAAACGGAGATGTTCTAATTTTAATAATTTCTATTTCATTTGTTAGTTTAAATACTGTTACAGAGGTTACTCCCCATTATCTATTATTTGGTTACACAGTGGTAATAGTTCATATAGGAAGGCAGGATAGATCCTTGATTCTTTGTTTTTATTTAAACCATGTTTTCAAGATAATGAATTGATTCCCTATCACATTCTGAAGGTGATCAATTATTTATACATATATATCATTATGAACTCATAGATTTAAACATAGTACTTGATTTGTTTCAATCCATCAAAACCACTATTATGGTGATTAAAGCTGCACCTGCTCCATCTTTGGCCGGTGAACGCTTCTTTCAGTTGGCTCCTGAACTTTTTTGAGGTGACCCTAGTAATCTTTGATAACTTCCTTGGTATTTGGTAGACATTTGGGTTGTTTCCACCTTTTGGCTACTGTGAATAAAGTGGCTATGAACTTGAGTGTACAAATACCTGTTTCTGGGTTCTTTCTTGATTAACTGTGGCTCCTGTTCGTTCATTCGTTCCTTCATTCATCACATACGTATTCCATGCCCACTACATGCAGGCACGGTTCTAGGCACTGCGATACCTCAGTGAACAGATCAGACAAAGCCCCTGTCCTCAGCTTAAATGTCCATGAGGGAGGACATTCCATAAACAATATACAATAAACGAACTGTGCATTATGTGAGATTATGATAGGTGTTGGGAGGAAATCAAGGCTGAGTTAAGAGTGACAGGAGGGGTTGCAATTTTAAAGGGATGCTCAGGCAGGCCTCGCTGAGAGCAACACTGAGCAGAAACTCAGCAGAGCTCAGGGAGGAAAGCCCAGAAAGTGAGTCGTATTCAGCCATCGGGGAGAAATAGCAAATAAGAGCATCAGTGTGAGTAATTTCTTAACCAAAATATGAAATGTGTAAAGAATTGAGCTTTTTGGCTTACGTTAGTGATGATTTTCTCACTGGTGGACATCAGTTAGTGCCACTGTACAGAGGACGCAGCTCAGGCAGAGGCATTGCTCTGTGTTCACCGACTCTCATCTTCCTCCTGGCTCCCAGGAGGCCTGCTTTTCCCAGCCCCCCATGTCTCGGTGGGACCGTGTGACTAGTTCTGGGGAAAACAATGCAGATAGAGGTCACTTAGGGCACCCAGTCTCCAAACCCCGGGTGGTCCTCCACACTCCCTCCCTCTCTCTCTGTGTCTCTGCGCTTTGGCTGGGGGGAGGCACGGGATCCAGCGGAGGACTCAAGGCTCAGGGGCCAGAGGAGCCACAAGATGGAAGAAGCCTGGGCCTCCGAGTTTCTGCTGACTTGCTGGGATTATCATGTGAGCAAGAATTAGGCCTTTTGTGTGGGTGTAAGCCATTGAGACCTGGGTTATCTGTTACAGCAATTAGCCTATCATAACACACAGGTGAAGCCAGCTGGATGCTATTTCCTTCCAAGTTACGTGTAAAGCAACATCCCCACACGGAGCCCTGGGGGTACAGCTCCCTGCACAGGTGTCATTTCTGCTTCTCTTGCACAACTTTCTTCTGCTCCCCGTGAGTTTGCTGGGGGCCTTCTCTCCAGTGAATGAGTCTGGATTCCTGGGCTGTGGATCCTATGAGCACCCTACCCCTCAGCACAGGACTTCCCATGCACGGTACCACAAAAGGCGCACCTGCCACAATGGCAGGGCCTTCTGGGTATTAACTATCCCCAAATAATGTCAAATACAGGTACTTACAGCTTCCCGACTCCATTAGTACCTCAGAATTAAAGAGTTGCCTGGTCTCTTCCAGCCACTCCATCCACATCCCATGCGGTGGAACGGCTAATGGCCTTTATTCCTACTTCACTCTACAGTGTCTGAGCTGGCCATCAATTTTCTTGGCATCTGGGAGAACAGAGCACTGTTCTCCAGGGGTCTCAGCTTTAAGTCACTGGCATTCCTCAGTTTTGCCTAGAGAAATAATTTTAATGAATTTCACTTTTCTTCTTGAGTTGATGGTTTGGGCATGTGAGTGACCATCCAAGGCTCTGAGATACCTGTCAGTCTTGCTGCTTTCCTCTCACTCCTCACCTCTGTGGCAGAGAGATGGAGAGCCTGGCCATGCTCCTGGCCCAGCTGATTTCAGTACAGCCCTGTGAACGACTCCACACATCTGGGCGGCATCCTACCTTGAGTGTACACGTGGAGTTCCTGCTTCTTCATCTTTGTGCTTTCACAGAAGCTGTGGAAGGATGCTCAATCAGCACGTGGGTTTAGGGAAACCCAAGCTAAGACAGTTGGAAACAGAAGTGACCCCAGAAAGAGCAGACCCTGAGGACAGGCTCTGAAACTAGTGAGATGCTGAGGAAGACCCTGCTGCCAGCGGTGTCTGTGTGGGAAAGAACCTCTGTAAGCTGTATGTCAACTGCTAAGCATCGCACTATTGGACGACTGGCAGGGCTTAGGTGCAAGGGGGAAGCACTGACTTCCACGGTAGCTTAGTACTTACAAGGCCGACATTTATCATCAGCTCTAGAAACCTTGAAGAAAGAACCATAGATGCTCTAACCATCAATGCAGGGCATGCTGCGAAACCCAGAAAGTGTGTGTGGCAGCATTAAAGAGATGCTTATCTTCGACTGACGAGCAGAGACGCGCTATTAGGGAGACTGAATGCTGGTCGTCCTTTGGTAAGCTCAGCACCGTTACAGGGAAGCGGTGGGGTGCGGAGACATGGGATGGCATATTTTGTGGCTGTACCTGAGACTTTTGAAGCCCTAGATTCTTCTGGGTGGGAAGAAACATTCCCTTCCATCTTGCTGGAGAAGAACAGCCCCCGTTTGCTGACGGATGGCACAAAGACTTCACCTGAGGCAGAGGTAAGATGAAGCTCATCCTTTAAAGATCTACCCCCACGTCCCATCATTGCATCAGACTAATAATTAGGGTCAGCTCTCGGCACAGCCTGAGCAGTCCCTGCTGCAGAGCAGGCAGCTTCTTACCGGAAGAACTGCAGGATCTTACTAATACGCGTGCGTGGGAGTGGATCTTGAGGGCGTTGGAGAGCGGGGCGTGGAGTGTACAGTGGTACAGGGAAGCATTTATTGACCTGGGAGCACCCTCCCATGGTGCAGGACTTAACTTCCTGACCAGGACATTAACAAGTCGCTCGCTGCATTCTTTGATGTTTGCACGTGACAATAACTTACAATAAATGAGGCAGAAATGCCACAACTGCCTGGGCGAAGGACGGAGAGAAGAGTCTGAAGGATGTACGAGAACTGGCTTGTTATGAGACACCAGAGAGCCTAACCAATGACGGTGGTTCCCCAGGAAGGGCCAGAGACAGTTCCTTCACTGAAACAAGAAGGCACACACTAGTGAGGGCATGGGCAGAACTGAGAAGTCAGTGGTGGTGTCCTCCATGGGCCTAGAACCACAGCCCTCAGCTCCCCCAGCCCTGGGGAGGGGACCCTGGGGCTGTTCAGCAGGCGGTCCCTGGAAATGGCCAATGTCTCACCTCCAGCATGTGCCAGGACATCTCTCTGCTTTTTGCCTCAGGACTTTTTACGAAGTCTGCTCGGCCTGCATGGATGTGATCTGAAAGTGAGGGAGGTTGATGCCTTAGGGGACGAGCTTCAGTGAATGAGGAATGGAAGGTGGCGAACGAACCCCAGCCTCCCCGTCCATCAGTGAGACCATCGTGAGCCACACTCTCCACTGCTCCTCTGAGGGTCTGTGCTGGCACGAGTCCCTGATGTCCACAGCAGTACAATGTCACCCTCATATTAGCCACAGGTGCAGGGTGCTCAGAAAGCCCAAATCGCCTTTCTTTCTCCTGTTCTGTCTCCCTCCCTCGGACGCCTCACTCCTGCTCCCTGGGACCCCTGCGATTCAACCAGCACACCCCAGTCTTCATCTCACGCTTTGTGTCAGAGCTTCAAGTTCCTGAATACACATCTGCATAGCATGGGGCGCTGGGCATCAGTTAGCCTATAAAATATCCTTGTTCTGAAAACACAAGCTAGTTGAGCACTGATTCTTGGTGATATTAGCATTCTCAAAACTGTAACTGTCACTCTCTCTACCCCACACGCATGTGGGGAGAGGCAGTATCTCTCTTTTTTTGTGTGTGTGAGGAAGACTGGCCCTGAGCTAACATCTGTAGCCAATCTTCCTCAGAATGGCTTGATGAGTGTTGTATATGTCCATGCCTGGGACCCGATCCCACGAACCCCGGGCCTCTGAAGCAGAGAGCATGAACTTAACCACCATGCCACTGGGCCGGCCCTGGCAGTATCTTTCCTACAAAGTATTTCCCCAAACCCCTCAGGGGAGTCCTTGATGGCAAAGCCAGGTAAAGCCCACAACACGTGTGAACAAAGGGCCAGACCTCCGTATTTCATAAAGAGAAGTTGTCAAGAGAAGCGGCCCCAGTGAGGTCCAGGGCAGCTGGAAGTAATTCCTTTTCTCACGGAAGTATTTCAGTGCATCAGTGTACTTAGCCCCAGTCCTCCGCGCTGACTCCCTTACCTGTCTGCACGCCGTCCGCTGAGAACTGCCTTCCCTACGTTCTTATCATCCCTGTTTATTCCGTAGTTGACTTATGTTCAATCTGGCTCTGTTTCCACCTTTATCAGGAAAAAAATCCTTCCTGATTTGGATCCCAGATCTTGAAACGTTCTCCCTCTGGAGAACCCCAAGGTTTGCCACTTCATTTGAACAGCTCCTGGGATCCCATTTCCTCCACACATCTTCTCTCTGAGGAGCACAGTACTGCAGGGCCCCAGCCCCCCAGACTCAGAATCCCTCAGGGTCCTCCTTTCCAGACCTCCTGAGAGGCCTCAGCCAGGCAGCACCGAGATTCAGATGGCTGTACACCGCTCCTTTGTCCTCGGCACTGTGATGCTTCCGTCAGACGTTCCTCGACATCAAAAACCACGTCCTTGTAATTCAGCTCCTAGCACAGGGCCAGGTGCAGAGAAACAATACAGCCTTTGTAATGAAGATTGAGCCAGATGGAAACGCAGCGAACACAGAAGGAAAATTTAAATGTAAGACCTTAACACCCAACAAGTGAACGGCACTTCGCCTTGGGTTCATATTAGAAGCTCCGTGAGCAGGTTCACACGGCTATAAGATACTTCTTAATACTCAGAAGTCAAAGTAATTGACAAACACACAGACAGCAGTGACTGGAGAGTGGAGAGTCACAGAACCAACCACATTCCTACATAATATTGAGTGTTCTCTATGGTATAAAGGCAGCAATATCCTAGACCGTTACTAGTGGTATTTCTTTGTGTCTACACAGCACTGAAGTGTACAACAAAAGTTATGGCCCTGGGCAGGAGATAGGCCCATTAAGTGAATGTTTAAGGAATATTGAACACGGATGGAGTGATAGGGATTACCTAATTCCGCTCCGGGATTTTACATGTGTGGACTCTGAGGCAGAGACCTGCGGAGGACACCCAGCGAGTTGGCGGAGCAGTGAATCTTCTGACTGCTGGGCCACGTGCTTCCAGTGTGCCATGTGGATGTGGGGTTCTTCCCATGCTGTGGGCTCACCAGGAAGTCAGGAAGGACTCCTAGGGGTCCATGTAAAGGAAGGAATCTCAAAATGCAGACTAAACTTTTATGAACAAAGACGCTCATTATAGGCTATTTACAATAGCAAGAAAATTAGAAATTACCTGAATTTCCACAATAAGGGAATAGATAAGTAAATAACCAGATAATCATAGAACAGAATATTGTGTAGCCATTAAAGTATTCTATAAAGAAATCTAATACCATGGGGAAAAGCAGGATCCTAAATTTGTAATATTGTTTTATCTCGACTGTGTAGATATACATGGATGTGTGGAAAAAATACAGACAAACGCACACTCAAATGGTAACTACGTTATCAAGTACCTTTAGGTGCTGGAACTAGGTGGTGATTTTTATTTAAAAATAAAGTGTCCTGTACTTTCATAATGATTTTCTAACAGGAAAAGCTTGTAAGCAGAAACAAGTAAGATGATCTAAAATGTGTTAAAGAAAGGCTACACATTTTTATATGAAAGATAATTTTCAACGACTGCATCATCTCTGAATAGGAAAGGGTGCATATCAAGAGAAGCCAGAGTTTTTTTTGCTGAGGAAGATTTGCCCTGAGCTAACACCTGTGGCGGATCTTCCTCTATTTTGCATGTGGGACAGCACCACAGCACAGCCGCCGACCAGCAGTGTGGGTTCTCCCAAAGTGGAGACCACAGAACTTAACCACGAGGCCACCAGGGCTGGCCCAGAAGCCAGACTTTTTCTCACAGCAATGTGCTGCTGGGGATGTTTCTACATGCAAACTACAAAGGATGTAACATCATAGAAAATATCAACTGGGACCCTGACAAGAGAACTACTAAACTTTCAAATTTTTTGTTTTACTCCAGGCCCAGAACTGTTTTTTCCATTATTTAAAATTCATTCATAAACTACAGATTACTTTGATTTTGTTTTGTGTGATGGTCTAAAAATCATAGTTGAGCCAGCGCTGATGGCCTAGCATTTAAAGTTCAGTGTGCTCCGCTTTGGCAGCCAGGGTTCGGTTCCCGGGAGTGGAACCACACCACTTGTCTGTCAGTAGCCATGCTGTGGCAGTGGCTCACACAGAAGAACTAGAAGGACCTACAACTAGAATATACAACTATGTACTGGGGCTTTCGGGAGGAAAAAAAAAAAAAGAGGAAGATTGGCAACAGATGTTAGCTCAGGGCAAATTTTTCCCAGCAAAAAAAGAGAAAACTGTGATCATTGTGAGTTTGGGTCCTCTGAGAAGCAGATGCCAAGATGGAGTTAGATGTGTAAGAGAGGGTGACGGGTGTGAAGAATAAAGGAGTGAGAGCAGGAGGAGGCAGAAAGCGCCTTCAGATGGAAAGAAGTTCTGACCCCTGTGGATGGAGAGAGGGAAGGAAGGTGGGTAGCAACACAGCAGGGCAGCTCCGGTGGAGCTTCAGCCAGGCCCGTGGGCAGGCCCCGAGCCGCCTCGCCCACTGAAGGAGGCTCACGTTGCACCGGACCACAGTTGCTCAGTCACTGATGGGAGCAGCTGTGGGAACCGTGACCTTGGCACAGATGCGACGGTGCGTTCAGAGGCAGCTCCTAGGGCCAGAGTCACGCTCGTCTCAGCCGCGTATCTGAGCAGCACGAGTTCAGGGCCACCCCAGTCACTGAGCCGCATATTACGAGAAGACGGCTGGCTGGCTGGTTCCCAGAGGCTTTGAAACGCAGAGGACTGATCTTGACATGCTCTTGAAGTTTGTCACTTTGGGCAGGTGTGCCGAGAGCCGATGCCCAAGGCAACGTGGAGGGAAGCATATCAGGACGTGTGGGCGACAGCCCGTGCGCCTCACCTTCCAATTGCCTAGAGACACAGAAGTAGCTGTCGCGCACTTTAACTTCTCCACGCGAGCTCTGTGGGGGACAGGAAGCTCCTCTATCCTGCTGTGCTTTGGTTTTCTTTCTGCTAATCCTCTATTTCAGGTAAATATAATGAAGATAATAACATATTGCAAATGAGACACCAATTCAGAACATTTCGTGGTATTTCCTTTGGAAGTATTGGCTCAACAGAGACTATAATTACTGGAAAGCAAAAATGTAAAGCTGTCACACAAACTGAAGTGTTTCCACCATTTCTTGGAGGCATTTAATCAATTCAGCCAAAGCAATCAACAAAACAGTGTGTTGTTCTACATTCCAAATTGCCTAACAACTGACGACTGACTGGGTTTCTTCTGATCTAATTGACTGGATGTCACACGGCTGTGGTGACACAGACCAGCACGCCCAGAGGCTCTTAAGGGGGTAAGAATGCAGAAATTCCCAGTAGCTAATCTTAATAATTAAAACTCCTTTCAATTATTTTACACTTGAAACAAAAAAAACCATTGAATTGGAAAATGATCAAAATAGCCAGGAAGCTTGGATAATATCGTAAATTGTTCATTTTAAAACCTACCTTGCTCTAAGTGTGGGGTGACTATTTCACGTCTCCGTCTCTGGCATCTTCTTTCTCAGCGTGCCTTTGCGCTTCTGGGCAGAACACCTGCTCATGGCATGAGTTCAGTGACTACTTCTTCTTTTTATTTTATTTTATTTTAGTGAGAACATTTAACACGAGATCTGCCCTCTTAACAAATCTTTAAGCGTACAACGCATTATCGTTGACTCTGGGTGCAGCAGATCTCTAGAGCTTATGCATCTTGCTGAACTGAACTTCTGCACGTGGATTAGTAATTCCCCGTCTCTCCTACGCCTCAGTCCCTGGCAACCTCCATTCTACTCTCAAGTCTATGAATTTTGACTATTTTAGACACCTAAAATAAGTGGAATCATGCAGTATGTGTCTTCCGTGCCTGGCTTATTTCACTTAGCATAACTTCCTCTATGTTCTATGTTCATCTTTTGGATAAATACGCAGAAGTAGGATTACATGGTAGCTGTATTTTTAATTTTTTGAGGAATCTCCACACTGTTTTCCATAGTGGCTGCACCATTTTGCACTCCCACCAGCAGTGTGCAAGTGCTCAAATTTCTCCACATCCTCGCCAACACTTGTCTTTTGTTTTTATGACAACAGCCATCCTGACAAATTGAGACGATATCTCGTTCTAGTTTTGATTTTCATTTCCCTGATGATTAAGGACATTGAGCATTTTTTCTTATACCTGTTGGCCATTTGTATGCCTTCTTTGGAGAAATGTCTATTCAAGTTCTTAGGCCATTTTTTAATCGGGTTATTAGTTTTTTTGCTACTGAGTTGTAGGAGTTCCTTACATATTTTGGAGATCAACCCCTGATCAGATCTATGGTTTGCAGACATCTTCCCCCGTTTTGGTACATCTTCACAATGTTGATGGCGTCCTTTCTTCATGCAGAAGCTCCTCAGTTTGATGTTGTCTCACTTTATTTTTGTTGCCTGTTCTTTTGGGGTCATATCCGTGAAATCACTGCTACGATCGATGTCATGAAGCTTTCCCTGCATGTTTTCTGCTGGTCGTACGGTTTCAGGTCTTACATTTAAGTCTTCATTCCATTTTGAGCTAATTTTTGTGTGTGGTATAAGATAAAACTGCAACTTCATCCTTTTGGCTGTGGCTGTTGTTTTTCCAGCACCATTTGCTGAAGAAACTGTGCTTTTCCCACTGCGTGTTCTTGGCATCCTTGTTGAAGAGCGGTTGACATTTTATGCGTGGATTTACTTCTGGGCTCTCCATTCTGTTCCACTGGCCTCTATGTCTGTCTTTATGCCAGGACCATATTTTTTCGATTACAGTAGTTTTGTAATATATTTTGAAATCAGGAAGTGTGATGCCTCCAGTTTTGTTCTTCTTTCTCAAAATTGATTTGCCTATTCATGGTCTTTGTGGTTCCATATGAATTGTAGAATGGTTTTTTATTTTTCTGTAAAAAATGCTAATGGGATTTTGATAGAGATTGCATTGAATCTTTAGCCCACTTTGGATCGCATGGATTTTTTTCTTTTTTTGTGAGGAAGATTGGCCCTGAGCTAACATCTGCTGCTAATCTTCCTTTTTTTTCCTTGAGGGAGATTAGCCCTGAGCTAACATCTGTGCTCATCTTCCTCTGTTTTGTACGTGGGATGCCTCCACAGCATGGCTGATGAGTGGAGTAGGTCCGCACACAGGATCCGAAGCCACAAACCCGGGGTGCCAAAATGAGTGTGCAGAACTTTAACCACTCAGCCACAGGGCCGGCCACGGCACGGATATTTCAACAATATTGAGTCTTCCAACCCATGAACATGGGATGTCTTTCCTTTTGTGTCTGCTTTAACCTCTTTTACCGATGTTTTGCAGTTTCAGGATACAAGTCTTTCACCTCCTTGGTTAAATTTATTCCTAAGTATTTTATTCTTTTTGATGCTATTGTAAATGGGATTTTTTCCTTAATTTCCTTTTCAGATTGTTTGTTGGCAGTGTATGGACTGAATTTTGTATCCTGCAATTTTACTGAATTAGTTTATTATTCTAACAGTTTCCTTGTGGCGTCTTTAGGATTTTCTAAATATAAGATCACGTCATCAGCAAACAGGGACAATTTTACTTCTTCCTTTCTTATTTGGATGGCTCTCATTTATTTTCCTTGCCTAATTGCTCTGGCTAGGGCTTCCACTACTATGTTGAATAGAAGTGGAGAGCAAGGGCATACTTGCCTTGTTCCTGATCCTAGAGGAAAAGCTCTCAGTCTTTCACCATGAATACGATGTTAGCTGTGGACTTCTAATACATGGCCTTTATTTCAATGACCATACTTCTTGATTTGATTTGTGTTACTCTAGAAAGAGAAACGAGGGACCAGACCATTTCAATCTGTGATTCATTCTCAAAGTGTGCTTCCTGGACCCGTCAGTATCAGCACGCAGCCTGGAACTTGTTAGAAATGCAAATCCTCAGGCCCACCCAGGACCTACTTATTCTGAAACTTTGGGAGTGGGGCGATCTGTGTTCCAACAAGCCGTGCAGGTGGTCCCGATGCACGCTAGGGGGAAGTCTGGCTAGTGCCATATCCCATGGTGTAGTCTTCAGAATAGTATTCTGTGGCATATATAACAAGTGTTATGCAACAGACGGGTTCCTTATTTGAATATATTTAGTAAATTCTGGGGTAAAAGAGTTAAGTAGGGACCATGGACCATGTAACTTCGCAGAGGCCCCGCAGGTCATTTTTCCTGATCTGTGACTATTTATAGACATCTGCTTATGTCCCACAAATACCACCTCCCATGTTCTTTCTCCTAAGAGCCTAGTTCCCCATCTCTCTCAGTCATCCAGACAGAATCCTCCTTCCATCATTCCAAAGCCCGTCTTTCTTTTCCCACCCCAGTATGACTGACAGGGGGAGTCTCAGTGTGGTCTGACCCCACCCCTCACCTCAAGGTAACCACGTAATTAATCAGCAACATGTTAACCAAGTGGTAGGTTATTCAGTCCTAAAGACTACCCTTTTGGGACACAGTTCCAATATATATTTAGAAAAAAGATATTTTTCTGCAAGGACATAGTCTTGATAAAGACATCTCTGGTTCCTATTTCTAAACTGAATAAAAACGTCTCAGTCTGAGGCATCTATATTTGTATTATTTCAGTGGTTCGGAGCTTTCCCAAAATTAATGTGGAGTTATTCGCTTTACATCTATCTGCAATGCAAAACCTCACCAAGGCTTGCCCACAGAACAGATTCCAGTTTCCACTTTAACACACGGAAATTGGTTCTGGGCCCCCAGATAGCAGTTTTCCAGTTCCGGCAATTTAAAATTCAAACTCTACCTCCAGCAGCAGGAAGAAACTGCAGGCAGCTAAAATAAATTGGTTTGTCTCTGATTTAGAGGCTACTCAGTAATACTTAAATGAGAGAGGCTAAATTATATTTTCACTTAAGAAAAAAATTAATATAAGCCAATGCCTTTAGATTTCAGTTTGTTTCATTGTGGGCTCAACGCCGTAAGCCAAGGAGCAGCCGGATAGTGTGCAGAAAAAGGGATTATTCCAGTCTTTAAAGAAAACAATGTTACATTTCTTGTCTGCCTTTGCTTGTGTCAAGATAGATCCCCACATGGTGACCCACAAATGTCTCATGGCCGTGCAGGAAGAAGCGTTTCAAAGCCTGGATCCTAAAGAAAGCTGATAAAAGCCGGGCAAGACAGAACTTGGAGATTACCTCAAGGAGGACTCCAGATTTAAAACCTGCTAAAGGAAGACACCCAATTACGTCAAGCTGCCTGTGCCCAGCTGCTATGAGAACAATTCAGTTCTGAAGGAGAGAGGGCACGAAGTTGGGGCTGTCGGCATGGCAACTGCAGATGACGTCTTATCCCTTCATATCCCATAATAAGTGGGTGCCATCCAGCCTCTCCTTGAGCTCCTCTGACTCAAATTCATGCATTGTTAAAAACTCATTAAAACGCACTGAATCAGAGCACTGCAGACAACAAAAATAGAGGCAGTTTTGGATGCCAAGCCAAATAATTTTGGCTTTTCTTCCCAATGTGCATGTAAACACACTGTCAGACACCCATGCGTGCAGATGGAAACTATTCACAAAGGGGCTGATGCCTGAGGTTCTCAGAGCAGTCACGACAGCGGAGAGTTGACTCACCAACGTGTCGTCTGCAGGGGCTCGTGTCACCTCAGCCGACACTCCACTTCACGTCGTCCACCGCCAGACATGGAACTCTGTGTAAATTACAGTCATTCAACCTGGGGCTTTCCAAGCAGAAATCTTAAGCCTTTCCCATGTCATGCCTCTTCTTTCTCCGTGAGAAAAGGAGAGAAAGACATAGAATAATTGTCCAGAAAGTTTGGAGGTGAGATCTTAGACAACGACCATCAGAGCAGCAGTCGCATCTGCTAACTCGGGGTGTGGAGCACCCAATAGCAGTAGAAACATAAGTGGATTCTGAATGTGCCGAAGAAATACGTGCCATCAGAGAGGGACTATAGACGCTACTTAACCCCTGAAGGAAATCAGAAAATCAAAGTTTTAGTTGTGGCAGAGCCAGCTAGATGCCCCCAATCTCCATCCTCCCATCTTCTACGGTCACAGGATTGCAGCAGGCACGTGGCCTGCCAGTTCGTCTACAAGTCCCAGAGTCCCTCTAAGCCAAGTGTGACCCATGACAAACATGATACAAGGGGTGCGGGCAGAAGTGCTACGTGCCTCTTCCAGGCTGTCCCCGAAAGGAAGGAGCACACCCTCCACTCCTCCCCGCCTCCACGGGCTGAAACCTGGGTGAGGACAGAGGCACAAGTGAGGGCAGCACCGCAGTGACCAGGACCAGTAAGACAGAATCCTGGGTCCTGAGGCTGTGACTGCTCACGTATAATTAGAGAAATAAACTGTCCTGTTCAAGTCATCGCGTTTAGATTATCTGTCATATAAATTGCATGTGGATTCTATTAATGCAAGGTATGTTCGTTAAAAAGGAAGGATGTAGAACTTCTAATCCTCTACAGTGAGGGTTGGTAAATTAGGGCCACAGGCCGGATCTGGCCTGCTGCTTGTTTTGTCAACAGTTTTATTGAAACGCAGCCATGTTCATTCATTTCTGTGCTGTCTCTGGCTGCTTCCATGCTGTAACATCAGGATCGAGGAGTTGTGACAGGGACCATATGGCCTACAGAGCCTAAAATATTCATTATCTGGCCATAACGGAAAAAGTGTCCCTGCTAGAGAGGGAAAGAAAAAGAAACCCTGGTCGTCCAGTAGACATCAGGAAGGAGGGAGAAACAGCAGCAAATAGGACATCATGGAAAGTAGAATTTAAAAAGTCAGAAGGATGACTAAATATATTGGTGGTTAAAATAAACACGAGTGGGCTGAAGTTCTCCACTAAATGTGTTAACACTCGTCAGGTGAGACAATGAGTCAAGCCTGGCATTGTCAGGAAATACGGGGCATTTAGAGAATGCATAAGAGAACTTCAGAGCAGCAACACAGAAGGGGCTGGGCGTGGGGAGGATTCTCCCAGGAAAGGAAGGAAGAACTTTACTTTCAAGAAATTCTGCGTGCCAATCCAGGGAGCTGTTAGGAAGCTGGCTAAGAGACTCAGTCATCATTTCAGCTGAGAGACTGGGAGCAAGCCAGCCTGGCTTCCGCAATGGCCCAGAGAGCCCTGGGGGATGATTCTTAGGGCGGGGGGCTGTGGGAGGGCAGAAGAAGCACAAAGATCAGTTCTCCCAAAGAACACGTGCCAAGTTCAATCGATGGGAGCAAATGCTTGGAAATCACCTAATTAGCAAATTCTGCCCACTCTACCATTCCCTACCTGTAATAAGAATTACATGCTTAAGTTTCTTCCAGATCCAGTGGGAGAAACGCCAAGAAGACGCCACAATTCCAGTGATGGGTAAAGGAGACACTCATCCTCTGGGGTACCCAAGGGCCAAGTAGTGAGGAAGCCTCCAGTCTTTGAGCTTCTCTGGGCTTGTTCTGTTGTTGAGCTGCCTGAAGGAGCACCCTAGCCTTCTTGTCACCCACTCTAGTCTTGATCACGCCCTCCCTCAGGGGCACTTGACTGGACTTCCTCCTTGTGCAGCCCCTGTTATGATGTCATCTCCTCAGCCTCAACCACTTCTGCCAGAAAAGACTACACAAGTTCCCCAAATATCTATAGAGTCAGATAAGGGGAGGCTGACATGAGCTGAGCAGCTGCTGGGGCAGGCAGCGAGGGGATGGAGAGGCAAAGATGGTACCCTGATTCCCCTCTCATGTCTCCTTAGAACTGGGAGTCTTCCGAAGTTGTGACAGAGTAACACTCACCAAATCCAGTGCCGAGGCAAATTTTCCTGGGATGTTGGAGCTTGTAATTTGAAGAACTGGTCTTGTTATCCATTCATACAATAAATACGTCCTAAGTGTCACCTGTACATAAGGTATTGTGTTAGGTACTGAGGATGCCAAGAGGGATAAAACGTGTCCCCTTCCTTTGATGCATTTACATCTAATGGAGAGAAAAATATTCAAGAAAAAACCCCCCTTCTTTCTCCTCCCACCACTTTCCCCTAACTCACACACACAGACAAATACGCACAACAGTGCACAACTGTTGGGCGTCAGCTCTGGTTCTACAGCCACTACGATACATAGGCGGGAGTGGACCCCAGACACCAAGGTCCCTTCCTGCTCCTAGAACCAGCCATCTTTAAAAGCGAGGGGACAGAAAATAAGGGTCTCCTGCTATTTTAAACTAAATCCATTTTGCTGATATTTTAGCATTACCAAAACTTAGGGGTAAAGGGAAAACTTAGTCCGAGTTGAGAAAATCAATTCCATATTCCTTAATGTCAGTATTTAATTTGTGCTATTTTTAAAAACTGATTCTAACATCTTCTGGCAGCCAACACATCCTGCTTGAGTAATACACGAAGGAAAAATCACAACGCTGCAGGATGGGCGACTTGAGCTCACTCCTCAAACGCTTTAGAGAATTTTAGCTTATTTTTTCTGGATTACTATTGGCTTTCCGAAACAAACAAAGGAACAAATGAAAAAACTCTACTTTCAAACTTCCAATGAAAGGAAGGAAGTTAAACCAAGAAGCTGTGGGACAAATGTTCCTCTTAGAGGTGCAATTTTGAGACTACAGTTTTCATCTATCACTTTCAGGGTCACAGTTTACCCACGACAAGCGTGCTTTACAGATACAGAACCAAATGAAAGTCATTTGAGACGATGGTTGTCCCTCTTTTGCTACTGTCCAGTTCGTCATCAGAGCTGCCTGCTCCGGGGACGCCTTGGGCCAGCTCCCCAGCAGGTTCCATTCACCTTTGACCTTCACCTTCTCCTCCCGCCCCCTCCCTTTGCCTTGTGACCTTCTTTCTTCCTTAGTATGAGCAGCTTCCTATGCCTGATGGCCAGCCTTAGCCCCACATTTCCTCTGACCCCACAGGTGGCCCTCAGTGCCACTTCCTACGGAAATCCAGCCTTTCATGTCGCATTCCCTTGGAGCCCTCTCCTGCAAACACTCCCAGAGCTGAGCTGCTCCAGGATTGACTTAGCGTATTTGTGCCTTAGAGGGTTTAAGGCATCACCTCAGTGGCTCCACTGAGTTTTATTTTGAGGTTATAACCTCAGATTTTATCAAAGGTCAATATACTTAATGACCATGTGGAGAATGATTTTGCATCTTTTCCTAAATTACTGTTGAAAAAACTTCATTCTTCTTTCATATGTTCAAGAGTTCCTTTTAAGAATTTCATATCAGAATAATGTCTCTCTCCTGACAAACTAGTGTCTTTTCTTTTAACAGGTGATAATCATATAATGAGTTATAATAAAAAATTCATTTGACTGGCCTCAGGAAACCTGGAGCTCAGTCGACATGTAAGCATGGTCTACCCATATTTATTTATTCCTTTCTGTGGTCTCTATACTAATGTCTTTTTTATTACGAGCCGCCTCTTGTTTTCTTAGAAGTAAGCAGAATATAAAATATAAATTTGATTGTAAAATGTTATTCCTCCCAAAAGCGTATTTTCAATTTCCCAGAATCCTGTGGAACCAAATGACTTAACACGGAGCCGTGGTTATCACAAGGGTCTGGGACATGACACGGCCTTGGGGGAGGTCACTTGGGACTGGAGGTCCTTTGGTGTCCCCCAGATCACCCTCTCCTGGAGCAGCTTTTACAGGCCCGCCGAGGCCTGACCCAGAGATGCTGGCTCTTCCCACCATGTCAAGAGGGGAGGGTGGTGAAAGCGTCTGAGATCCAGGATAGTTGGCTTGAAAGAGCTACTTAAGATGAACACGAAAGCGTGTCAGTGTGATCCAGTGCAGCCTGGAAGGTTAGGCAGGAAGACCCCGAGAGGCGAGGCGGCGGAAGGGGGACCATCAACAAGCTGCTCTGATATAAATACCAAACCTAGTTTTCATTGGTCTAAATGCTATTTTTGTGTCTAAAACCATGCCCTGTGGGAAAACACCAGGGCAACTAGGGCATGCCAGTGAACGCCCGGGACCCATAACAGTTCCAGTTCTAAGTCAAGGCTGTTTCTCTCACCCCCCACCCCACTTCCGGGCTGCTCCACACGCCCGCACCCTCACAGCGCTCTCCCCGCAGGTGTGAGCCGGCCTCCTGCGGAGTCTCATTCTGCACAGCTGGACCAGCGAGGGGGCAGGCGGGTTGCCACGGAAACTGCCGGCGGTGCCAGGATTCTTTATACTTTGCTCCTAAAAATAAGACGTAAAATGTACCCAGGGTGTGACTAGTGCACACAGAAGGGGATTTCTCAAAGGAGAGCCAACCTCCCTCCCCCACAGGAGCGGGGGTGTTCTTCAGAGCTGGAGGACAGGACAGGAAGTTGGAGCAGATGCTCCACACGGTTCTTCCCCCAAAAGGTGCGGGGAGAGACAAATGGGAAAAGTGGATTTGAAGAAGAAAATAGTCTTCAATCAAGTATAATTCACATAAATTTCGAGGTTGGGATGTCCTGAAATTACCCAGGAAGGAAATGGAACAGTTCTCCCTAAGCTACAAAACAGCCATAAAGACTCAGCCGAGAGACTGGATGAGAACACTGCAGTTGGTGTCACGCCCAGCGCGGGACGAGGTCACAGGTCACCTTTGTCAGGTGGTCCCGGTCAGCTTGGGCATATTCAGTGACCTTTACTTCCTTAGGAAACATCCGACAACTGGACTTCTCCCTCAAAATGGTGTTGGAGTCTGCTTTTCTGTAACTTCCTCTCGTTTGCTTTTGTTTACCTTCTGGAGCAACCAAGAGAAGTCAGTCGCCTCATTATTTTTTTGTCTTAATTATGATAATTCTTCACTTACTACCAAAATGGAACAATGAGTCCATAGGTCCACTCACAGCTCAGGGAGGCTAGCCAGCTGACAGATCAGTCAGCCTCACAGACCTCTGGCTTCAGTGCAAAATGTAATGCCATTAAAACTGCATCATTTCGCGGTTACATGCAGAAAATTTGTGGGTGTTCCCAGCACAGTCAGCACCTACTGTGTGCCAGGCGCTGTGCTAAGTGCGTGCACTGTTTCATCGTGCCCAGCTACGCCAGGTAAGGACCTTTATCCTGCCCACGTCGTAGAGGAGACTCGGTTCAGTCTGAAGGGCACCGTCCTCAGGGGCCTGTGCACAGGCAGAGGGTGAGGGCACAGACTTCCGAGTCAGGGGTGTTGAGCTTGAACGCCAGTTCCTCCACTTGCTAAATTTGTGATCTTGGATAAGTTATGTAACCTCTTTAAACTTCAGGTTTCTCATCTCTAAAAACTGGGACAATGAAATGTCATGAGTTGGTAGAAGTAAAGAAAATTATATGCTTAAAAAGTCAAGTGTATAGGTGCTCCGCTCCCCTCCCCTCCCTCGCAATCCTCGAGGTCCCCCATTATTGTTATGAGGAAGAGCTGTCAATCGAAAGTCACCATAGATCCATAGGCAATCAGGCCTGGAGGAGCTCCCTGTGCAGGTATTAAATCGTCAATATGAGCAAATGAACCATTAAATGACTACATCCTGCGCAGGCAGAATATAGTGAAATGACATGAGCTGTTAGAAAAGAAGTGACTTCCCCAAGGAGGTGACATGGGGATCTCACTGACTATTAAAATGGAAGAAAGAACAAATACGTACCTACCATCGAGGCAAAGGTGGAGGGTCTTTGTTCTGGGTCTGCAGTTCCCGGCTGTGACTGCTGCTTCTCATCCTCTGTCGCCGCTGGTCTTCCCTGTACCTCATTTGTTCCTTATCTCCCTGGAGGGACAGACAGCCAGCCCCCTCGGTCCTCTTGCTCTCACTTTCTCCCTCCCCGGCTGGAACCCCTGGACAGTGTTGTCAGTGAGACACAGACTCCTTCTCCATGGTCACCACCCTAGAGTCTGAGCCACACACCTTCTGTTCCCTGACGGCCCCCTTCAGTGTTGGTGAGGGATGCGGCAGCCCGGGGTGGAAGGACCCTCCTGACCTTCAAGGGAACCTAACAGATGTAAATTCTCAGGGTGATAATACTGATTAGGGCCTCGTTATTTTCATACGAATGTGAGATTGTTTAAATAACAAAGACGTTTGTATTTTGAAACTCAGCCTAGGTTCCCTGGCCGACAGACCTGCGTTTACACCCCACTTCTGGCACTTGGAGTGTAGCCATGGGTCAACTGCTTAATCTGGGCCACGGGGAACACAGACAGTGGTTTCTTTCATGACAAGGCCGCGACGGTAGACGGGACTCCATTCTACAGTCAACATGCCCCAGGCCAGCAGGATGCTCTGCCATCCCCAATGCTGAGCTTCCCCATCATGGTTCACCACCTGTGAACACCACCTCCAAACAGCCGGGAGGAAAGGGAAGTAAGAGTTCATCCAGGATAAGGAAGTTCCTCCTAACCAAGTAGAGCCAGGGCTGTACACATGGCTTGTGCTCTCACTCTGCTGTTAACCTTAGTCACATGGCTGCACAGAGTTCCTTCTAACGGAGGGTGAAATACAATTTCGAGCTGCTCAGCCGTGTGCCCAGAAAGGAGAGAATGCAGGTGGGGAGGCAATGAGGACTCTCCACCATAAAACCCTATAAGGTAATCATATTATTATCCCCATTTTACAGATTAAAAACTGAGGCACAGAGAGGTTAAGCAACTAGTCCAAGGAAACGAAGTTAACAGCAGTGGGGCCAGGATTGGAAGCCCAGGCAGGACGGCTCAGAGGGTCTGCTCTTCCTACAGCACTCTTCTGCCCCTCGGAGGCCGCTGGCTATTGTGGTCATTTACTTTCCTTCTCTCCACGGTGTTACATAAACTCCTTGAGGACAAGATCCCATTCATTTTTAAATTCCCTCCTTCGTGGCTTTGCATGTAAAGACGGTGTCAGTTAGTTGTCAGTTGCAAACTGGCTGGTTTAAGCATTAAGGAAATGTGGCGAATGGTTTTGGTAGCACACGGACTCTCCAGGACCAGATACACAGCCTGAGCAACTGCAAACCCTGCCACAGGATGATCCTGTGGAGTCACCAGATGGAGGCAATGCCACAGCCACAGCCGTCCCGGAAAGCCAGCTGCAGCCTACAGCTGACCCTCGGCCCACTGCCTCCGGAATCTGTGCAGTCGCTGTCCCAGAGTGAACCTGTGTGGCACCAGCCTCTGAACGGAGGTGTCACACAAGTGTCTGACGGGGGTCCTCTATCCCACGTGGGGGCCTGGCTGACGGGAGTCAGGAAAGAGTTTCTGGCTTCTGTGGTAGGAAGGACAGGCCTCAAAAGATGGAGAATTTCCCAAAATAGGAAGAGTGTTCTAGGGAGTAGGGCAGCCAAAAATACATCAACTGTCTACCCCAGGGGGCTTGAATAAAGTGTCTTTTCCTTCCTAACTTCCTCAAACCCTTTGTGGCCTGGGAAGTGAAATGCCGGACACGCTGAGGCGACTTTCCTGTGGCCACTTGAGAAGAAATTTTTAGAGTTCAAAGAAACCTCAGAACTTTCTGATTCTCGAGTTTTTAGCCTGATTTAGGACACAGACACAGGTAACCCAGCCCATCGAGCTTCTGTATAAGTGACGAGCAACTTAAATGACGATGGAGCCTTTACACGGACTTCAGCCTCTTCCATGTCTCATCTCACATGTTTCTTAAGCAGTTATGTTTTTCTTCCTGTTCATCTTCAGGGTCTGGTGATGGCCATCTACCGAGAGCAAAGTTTCACTCTCCTTGATGATATTTTACTCACTTGTAAACTCATCTAAAAGAGAAAACATAAGTGGATGAAAGAACACTGAATTAGCATAAAATATATAAAAGTTTTTAGAAAACATTAAGTGATAGAAAGAGAAATTATTGTTGTTATGCACAATAGTATATTATCAAAGTATAATAAAGTGACAATTATTAGCCAAATGCATTCTAATAATCTATTATGTTGACCAGAAATTTGGAGATACAGCAAACTTCTAGACGTCTGTCTGTCTCAACTCGGGTTCCCCAGCAACAGATCATGACCCCAGTGAAGGCGGCTGATATGGGAGGTGAAAAGAGCCGGGATAAGAGGGTGAAGAAATGAGACGAGCAGGGAAGGCAGCCGTCAGGGTGAAGGAAAGGAGGTGCTGGCGGCTGGAGTCGAGCTGGAGTGAGCTGGCGAGGGCGGGAGGCGCGGGCGAGACCCCAAGAGAGTCTGCTGCTCCATTTCCCAACTGGTCTAAGCCTCTTAAAATTCGACTTACGTAAGATGTTGACCCAGTGGGTAGTCTCTTCATCTGTTAGGAAAAATATTTGGGTCACATGTGCTCCAAAGTCTCTGATACTCTTCATTTTCCTCATTTGCTTAAACTCTGCAGCCAGAGTTGCATTCTTGCCTGTTGTTGCTATTACAACATAAATGGGATGTTAATGCTTCTGCTGAGTAGGAAAACGAAGGTCTAGGATATTATCTGTGGTATGTGGTGTTAAAAAATCTGATTTCTTGGTAGGATATTTTGGGATGTTATTATGACTCTATTCCGGTACATTTTATTGCAATAATTTCCTAAACCATGAATAAGAAGACACGTTTGTTACATAGTTAGAGGGGCTCATTTTGGAGAAAGTGGATATGGGGGAGATGCTACAGAAGCATTTTTCACAATAAGAAACCACTCTGAGTCTACGGCTTGACCACGGAGCACAGATGTAAATGCCTGGCCAGCTACTCCTTTTTTGGGGCTGGGCAATTAGGTTTACTAGATTCTTGATCTGATAAGCACCTGATTATGATTTTTGATGATTTATGAGATGGGCTGTATCTCTGCTTTGGAGCTGGAGATGAGTGGCCATGTGGTCCCCTTCTGGAGGGCTCAGGCTCCACTCTGCTTCTGATGAGCTGGTGCAAATGGCTGTCCCCTCTCCTAAGTGGCTCCATCTTCCTTCTCCTGAGAGTTTCTCTCTCTCTTCTGTCCTTGTCCTTTCTTGTTCTCTTTACTCTTCCATGTATTTCCTTCTGTCTTCTGTCTTCTTGGTTTGTCTCTCCCTCTCTTTCTCCCATGGTTGGGACACTTCCTTAGTCGGTTTCTTCCATTTTGATCACTTAATGCCCATTCTGGTAACATCTGGAGAAACCCCGGTTAGAGCCAGTTGTTTTTATCTGGGTTACATTCTCTTTCTTGGGTAAAGTGGTTGGGATTGTTCTGTGGCTTTAGAAAAACAAACAGATGACAACTTTTTGACTTCTTTTCTTATCTAGGATTGCCAGATTTATCAGATGAAAACACAGGACACGCCATTAAATCTGAATGTTGGATAAACAACAAATAAGTTGTTAGTATAAGTATGTCCCCCATAATGTCTGGGGTGCATTTGTGCTAAGGTGTTTGTTGCTTACCTGAAATTCAGATTGAACTAGACAGCCTGCATTTTATTCCTAGTCTTAACCCACTTCAAATTTGCTCTTTCTTTTATTATGCGACGAGCTTCCCAGCAGTAACTGTAGTTCAATTTCCGTTTCCAGCTCCTAAAGCCAAGGAGATATCGGCATAATCTCATCCTTTATGTTAAAAACACAATTATTACAGCAAGAAATACTTCATTTGGGAAAGTCTTCCCTTGCCCTTTTCTTTTGAGACCGAAGTATTTCCAGGATTATGTGGAATAAGACCATGATGGGTGTAATAATTATGGTGTTAAGTTGTGGAATGGAAATTAAAAAGCTGTTCCTAAAGGTGGTTATCATCCATCACATATGGCTTTGTGATCACCTGGTGTGTGATTTGTTAACCTGAATATTGTGATATGTACTCAAGGAGTGCTGTGTAGTGTCTGTTACCATAAAGAGAATTTAATACGTCTCATACACTAGCACACAACAACGACAATTCCATATTTTTCCATTTTTATCTTTGCATCTTATTGAGCTTAATTTTAGGAACATAATAGTTGATGGTATCGGAATTCCCAAATTCTGCCCTCTTGCTCTGTCCCCCTCATGGGCGATTCTAGAGAGAGCTATGCACTAAAGAAAAAATGGCAAATAAAAACAAGGTGACACTACCTCCTCTCTGGGCCAATGTCCCCTCTGTCCAACTCTGAGAAAGACAGTTTGGACCAGGAGGTTCAAGCTCAGGGACTGTGGGGCCCCTACCTCCCTCTGAGTGGCGTCAAAGACTGAACAGGGTGAGGAAGACATCCACAAAGAAGGGCAGCCTGGCCTGAGGCGTCAGAGCCTCAGCAGAACCAGGGAGCATCCATTGGGAAGGAGGAAACTGAGTCAGGTACTGGAGCCCAAGTGGGGTAAGGAGGGTGTCCACAAAGTAGGGGGGCAACAACGGCCATGTGAGGCTACACAGAGGAATCTGCAAATCTCCCATAAATAAGTCTATTAAGGATAATGAGAACCAGGCTTCTCACTGTTGGAGAAGGAGTTACAAAAATGGAAAGGGAGAAATCTAGAATGAATGCCAGGATGTTGGAGTGGAATTAGAGAGATTGGTATGAACTCATGGATTTTAATATGTGTAAATAAACATAAAAAACATATATGAAAATGTGCGTGTGTATATACCCTTGCTCAGCCTACTGAGAAGGTATGGGAACAGAACTGTTCTGTGGAAGAGGCAAGCGGACAGCCTTGTTAGAGTGGGAACACGTGTGAGACCTTCACACTGCACATTAATTCCCACCAGAGCATCCACCGTAGAAGCAGCGCTGAACACCAAGTAGACAGGACGACGTGGTCGGGATGTCAGCCAGCCCGCCATTGGTCACCCCAGTGCTTACCCAACGGGTTCAAGAACAGAACAGCCAAAGATGCAGAGATGGAGACCAAGCCCAGGCTCAGGAGAAGATCATGCCACGCCTGCTGCTGAAGGTCTCACCTTCCAGCGACAGAATCCCAAACTGGCCCTCTGATGCGGTGCCATCCCTTGAGGAAAGACACCAGCTACCCAGCAGCAGATGATTCCGTCAGATCCTTCTACGCTGAAAAGGTCCACGATTCATACTGATCAGGATGGACACATGATTTGGGTATGGGTTCGCCTTCCCACACAGTGCCTCAGCCACCACCACTATGCAAAGGCTCCCAGATTGTCTGAGCTCCTGACACAGGACCCTGAAAAACACGCCCTGCACTGAGTGAGCCCCTCATGGCAAACACAGTGGTGAAGGACACATGAACACAGGACCCACTGGTCCTGCCACATACCTCATCATGCAGAGCTGCCAGCTCTACGGGGCTGCGGGAAGGACATCTGAAGGCACGCTGACATGCCAGATGGGAGGAAGATACCCTGTGAGGAGGGTGCTGTCCTTCCAGGGGCAGATCAAAAGCCATTTCCTGGTACCATGGCCCAACCAGGTGGACCACAAGGGCTGGGGAGCCAATGGGTAGGCGTGGGAGTGGCACGGCTCCATCATTACCGGGACCCACTGGGGACTCTGTGCTTCCCATCCTCACAACTTTGGCCGCGTGAGTCTAGAAGCCCTGGTTCACACAGGAGGATGTTTCCGGCAGGGGGCGCATCAAGATTCCCACTAAACTTACGGCTGCACCTGGTCACTGCAGGCACAAAGGAGCACCAGACGTCGTTGACCCTGATCACTATGGGGAGGCAAGCCTGACACAACGTGGGGGCGTGAGGGATCTATCTGGCATTCAAGCGATCTACTGAGGCATCCTGTTGTTCCCCCACTCCCAACTTTAACTGTAAAGGGGCATACAGTCACCACTGACTGAGAAGGCACAGTAAGGTGGAGCCCAGACCCCTTAGTGAGGTGGGTCTGAGTCACCCCACCAAGCAAGCCACTTACACTAGTGCAAGTATGAGCTAAGGATGAGGCGGATCCAGAACACGGGGTAAAGGAGGGTGATGATGAACCTCGGGACCAGCTGCCACAGCAAAAATCTACTTTCCTCCTCTATCCTTCCTCTTGCAAGCTTCTCCAGAAATTGTGACCAATCAGAATCCTGGAGAAGTGGTATCTAGACGGGGCGAGCTTATGCGGGAAGGCAGTGGACCTGAGCACTGCACGGCGTGGACCGTGGTAAATGTTGCGTGCTCCACCCAGATAACCTGTCCCAGACCTGTGCACACATCTCCCACCTTCTTCAGGTCCCAGGGCTGGGAGGCTCCGGGGGTCATATGCTCCCCTCTGGGAACAACAGTGACAGTCTGTTGCAGGCAGGACAACCCTGCCTTGTGATCTTACTCCAGAGCAGCCCCCCACCGCCCACCCCAGTGGATCAGGCAAGGCTAGACTGCCTGAGACCACATCCTTGCTCAGCTCCTTCCCCTTCCCTCTCCTGCCCCCTCACCCCTGCAGGGGTTTCCTGAAGAGGACTCCCTCAATAAAACCCCTGGCCCAGGCCCTGTTGCAGGCTCTGCTTCTCGGGACACAACCTGAGACTCTGGGAGGCAGAAGCAATTATCATGTTGACTTAGACCAACTGGAAGACTAATTCAACAAAGAGTAAATTTCAGAAGGGAAGAGAATCCCACCTCATATTTAGACGAAATTTTAAAACTTCCCAAATAGAAATTTAAGATACAGAAGTATTGGTTATGCCTAAAACTGGAGGGAAAGGACTGGGTGTTGTTCGTCTCACAGGTCAACTATTAACTAGTTACGACAGTGTTGTTGTTAAAATACCGTGAAAAACAGAGATATGCTGAGGAAATTCATTTTCTGGATTGGGCAGACTCCTAATAAAGTGGTAAATCCTACTGCCAACAGAGTGGAGAAACTAGAGAACTTGTAGGGATTAGCAACAAAACCGACGAAAGTGCAAAGAGCAGGTTCCGTGTGGAAAAGATTTTTGGGGGGAAAGGACTGTTTGCTCAGGGAAGAGCATCCTATCACTGACGTTGTTCAGGACTGTAAATGACTGAATGATGAATGATGATATCGAAAAGCATGCTGAGTTTTAGTTTTACGATTGTTTAAAAATTCTCTGCAGATGATACAACTTCCCACTGCGTGTGTCCAAGCGGTCTGCCCCCACCGCCCCGCTCTTGGCGTAACAACGACGCGCACGCGGGACGGAAGACTGAGGTAAAGCAACGAGAATGTCTGAGAACAGTGCTGTGGGAGATGGGGCTGTGGACCGTGTTGGTTTGTAACAGTACAGAAACCCACAGTAGCTCCTTGATGTTTTCTACAGTAACTTGATTTTGCTGATATCCGGTATCATTTTCTAGTAATTCCTTTTCATCGTGTTTGATAAAGCTATTGGTCTGTGACGGTGAGGACATTTTAAAAAGTCATCCTTCACCACAGATGCTTTGAGAAACATCAGTTTATAAGTCTCCTGTTGAATTACAGGATACACTCTGAAGGGTCTTGATTAAACAAGATGGTGAATGAATCTAAGAATCTACAAACCTACCAACTGGCTGGGCTTGAGGAGAGAAGGGACTAGAAGCTGCCAGAGCTGATGATGCTGGCACACAGCACATTATGTTAAGACAATTTTAAACATCAGATCCTATCCTGGGACAAACAATACGGTTCTCCCAGGGTAAACCTTACTGGTGTTGAGAAGATCAAGATGTGAACATCTGGGTGGCTGATTTCATTATTTACTTAACCTGAAGGCAACAGATTGGAACCTGATAATTGCTCGGGAACAGCTCGCACCCTGAATTCTTTCATGGGGCCAAATGTGGGCAATTGGAAGGACGCCAGGAGGAGAACAAGTGACATATGGATGACTGTGGGCAGAGGAGGAGGGGTTGTGTTCAGTGCCAGAGCAGTGACAACCGGGATGACTAAGTCGGTACACGGTGAAGACGTTGCTGCCTGAAATAACCAGGAGATGAATGAAAGCTCAGTCTCTTCCTGACAGGGATTTCTCTCTGCTCCAACTTAGTTCTGATTCTCCTGTGGTTCTCCTGTCGTTTAAAATCTTCCTAGAACAATTTGGCGGTTCCCTTTCAAAAATGTCACCAGTCATGGTTCAAGTAGCAACTCAGCTCAACAACTTTAACCTTCTCTCTGCTAGAACACAGAGTAGAAAGAAGGAGTATTTATCGTACAGGGGATTTTACATCTGTGACTTTTATAATTTCTACTATAGATATTATGGGGTATGATATCAGTTGTCTTCACTTCATTATTCATCCCTTCCTTCCATACTTCATGGTGTATTAGTTAATGATCCTTTGCCAAATGAATGGGCTAGATGAATAGAAAATAGATTGGGATCAATTTAAGTCTGAGGAATGCAAAATATTCTTGCTTATGAGAAAAAGGGGACTTTTTTCCCCCTTTTTGAACCATTTATGTTTGGAAAACAGTTTGAGAAATCCATTGTTTCAGTCATCTCAGCAGTCAACTGAGCTACACAATGCAGGTGCATCAAGGTGCAAATGCCTTATGCTCAGAACGCCTCTGGTGACCACGGGCATGCTCCACTGGCTGTTTGAAAAGAGAGAGCAAAGATATTTCTTATATTATCGCAGGCACTGTAGAAAACATTTTTGATCTGATAACCCATTATCCAGTCTTCTGCCTATAGTCAAATTGCTACCATGTCATACAACAGATTGTCATATTTTTAACAAAACTTATATTGAAAAGACTTTTTTTTATTAGATAGCTATCTCATGACCTTGTTCAACATCCAGTTCCAGTGTATAATCAACCTCATCTCCACGAAATTCTCCGTATGTCTAGCTTTAATTTTTCCAGTAATCATTGAATCCTTCTTTCTATAGCTTCTTTCAAGAATTCGGTAAAACAAGGCTGTAGGACAATGTATGTGGCCCACATTCACAACCGTTTTTAGTTTTCTGATGAACTTGAAACTTTCTGGACCTTTCTTAGCTATGCATATCCCTCAGGAGGCAAAGCCAGACTCTCCTGACGGAAGCAGAACAGAGCCTGTGGGAAGAGACAGAAGGAAACAAAGATGGCGGAGGTGGCTGTGTCTCCTGGGAGTTTAGTCCCCATGGAAGGCATTAATCTCCAAGCCTTTCTATCCGTAATCCATACCCTCCTGTGGGTGGTAATTTCTGACTGTTTTTCATGTGTTATTTCCAGAGGGAACATTGCCCTTAACAATATATACCACGCTGATTATATTAGAAGAAAGACCCAGTAAAAATTGCAAGTGGGTGAATGTAGAACTTACTGGCTCACACGTTAATGATCCTGATGAGCTGAAGAGTGAGTGAGCTTAACAAAGCTTTGAAAACTAAACTTCAAATGGCTGATAGAGCTCTATAGTCTCTGTCAACACATAGCAGTGTAGGTATTATTTTCATTGATCATAACTTACAGAATTTTAAGAAAAAGTTTTAAAAAGCAAGCAGCATAATCTACTGAATAAAACACGCACCCTTTCTTCCCATTTGCTAAGTTAGAGCTCTTTCATGTACATAACCTTAATAAAGTATTCTAATTTAGTGGTATTAAATGGCACAAAAAACTATTATATAATTTTCCCTCTTTCCCAAAGACCTTGGATTCTAAGATATACCAACGCTGTTGATAACTGTCATCAGATAGTTGTTTGAGGCTCTACAGATAAAACTTATGTGGGTTTCCCCTCCATATACTTGAAGAAGAAACACACAGGTCCAAACATTAGTGTGGTAGAAGGCTGATTTTAGCTTCTGTGACCAGGGACTCTGGAATTCCTAAATAACCTCATTCACTTTTGATATGTAAAATCTTATTTAATCTTTCTTTTGTTTTATCCTTTTTTGTTTGCTTTATTCTTGTTTTTGAAAATTAAACCTTTAAGTGAGTTCAGACTGCTCCCTCACACACTTGGATTGAAAGCAGTATGTAAATAGCTGAGACAGTATCTCATTAAAGGATGGTTGCCATACTTACATTCCTCTTGATTAATTGCTATCTGTCACTGTTGTTATTTTGTTGTACTTAAGTATAGAGATAAACTATTATGTATTATTTTTATTATACTTATTGTATTTACAGAAAATGGTACCATTTGTATTAGGAACTTTTCAAAACTTTAATAAAATGCAGTTGTAAACGTAAATTGTAAAATAAATTTCACTTCTTTATGAAAATTCCCAATAGAAGTGTCAGTGAAAAACCAAGTTAATCTGTATAAATTTACTTTGTCATTTAAGAAAAATTGATTGAACCAGTTCATGCATTTACCATATTTGAAGTCTGGCGCTCTTTTTTTCCATAACGAGAAAGAAATACTCATTTGTCTTGGTCAGCCAATTTTGTAGACAGAGTTCTCTTTTTTTTTTTAACCAGAAATGCTGGGCTCTTGGGCAGGGCAAGCATCCTGGTGGTCAACCAGCTGTGTGTGTTCCCTGGTTTTACTTGTACGTGAGCTCAGCAGGCCCCTCTCACCGGAAGAGGGGAGAAGTGGAGTCCTCTCAAAACCACGCTGGGAACAGTGTGCACCCCTGTGTGGAAGGAACGCCCCCAGCATCCAGCACCCATGGCAGAAGGCTGGGAGGCCCAGAGCCCACTGCTGCTCTGGTCCAGCCAGTCTCATCCAGAAGGAGCCAGGCCAATGGCAGGTCAAGAGTGGAGGTAGATCCTGTGGTGAAGAGCAGCTTGGTCCCCACCCCCTGATGGAGCCGGCTCCTTCTTACTCTTTGTTGCTCTTAATATCATGTCGACATAGGCTGCGCCAGTGGCCACATGGGCTGGTGGTGGCAGGGGAGAAGGCTGTGACAAGAGACGATGGGGGAAGTGATGAAGAATCGCATGTCCACTCTGCCCAGGGAAGGTGTCACCTGGGCCCAACTCAAAAAACAGGGAAGGGCTCAGCATTTCCTACGCTGAACACCTGATGCAGTCTCAGGCAGACACACCTGTGTTATCCCAGAAGCTACTAATAGTAAAAGGCATCGCCTTGATCTCAGAATCCAGTTTCCAGATCAATAAAAATTCCCATGTCCTTAAACATCAATTCAGATGGCTCAGTGTTTCTAAACGTAAAGGTTCTGGGTGGCCAAGAGACCTCATGTTAGGGGGTGATTTTTCTTTGAGATTTTTATTGTTTCTTTTAAAATATAGTGAACACATACAAAGACAAAATAACCTCAAGTTTAGGTCACTGGCAGCTCCAGTTTATACACGTTGGAAAAATGAAAGAGCAGTTATTTAGTTATGGTCATTTGACTGCGAAAAGCCTGAGATGAGTATCGCCTGAAAGTTATCCCACTTATTCGTCTTATGCTCAAGTTTCAATTTACGTCGGTCGGGTTCCCGGATCTTAAGAACCACTGTTTACAGCTGTTTCATTGATTGTCTCTCATTTGTTTTCCAAAAGCACGTTTTCTTCAAAAGCACCTCATCTATCACTTTTACCCATTCTCCAATTCGGGCAGGATATGTTCTTTTCTAACGATAGATGTTGTGGCACAATTTATCCTCCATCCAAATGACAGAAAATTGACTGTGAGCCACTGCTCAGATTTCTATTTTTTTAAAGTAACACTTTTTTCTGCTTTTTTTCCTTCCCAAATCCCCCCAATACGTAGTTGTATATTTTAGTTGTGGGTCCTTCTAGCTGTGGCATGTGGGACGCCGTCTTAGTGTGGCCTGACGAGTGGTGCCATGTCCGTGCCCTGGATCCCAACCAGCGAAACCCCGGGCCGCCCAAGCGGAGAAGCTCGAACTTAACCACTCAGCCACGGGGCCAGCCCCTCAGATTTCTATTTTCATATCTCCCCCTTCTTTTGTAAAAGAGACCTCCTTTGAACACAGCTCAGACTCCTGTTCTCCTTAGTAAGACGAATGCAACATCTTTTAACTTAATTGTTTCGTTTTTAGAACTATTTTTAGTTTATCTAATTGTAATAATCTTTGCATTTCGTCAGCATGAACCAGAATTTCTGTAGAATCACATTACCTGACAAATGAGTGAGAACACCTCCTTAAACTGCCATGTTACTTCTCACGAATGATGCTTGCTATCTTGAATGCTGGTTGTCTCCATAGGCGGATGCTGCCAGGTGAGCCTGCTGATTGGCTGGTGGATTATAGCCCTTTGTGGAGAGGGGCAGGTCTTCCATCTGGGAGTTTGGGTTTAATCTACACGAGGAGTGGGAAACGTGCCCACAACCGTTCTGCAAACTGTGAAGGGGCCTCCCCTCGGGCGGCCTGCAGGAGCTCCCCTCCGTCCTCCAAGGGCAGGCTGGCTCTCGCCAGGGACGCGGCTGCGAGGCCCGGGCTGCCTGGCCCCCTTTCCTTTCCCTTCCTCTCTCCTCCCCAACGGCTGCTCCCCGCAGGCCCAGTGATTCTGTCTTGAGACTCAGACTGACCAGACTGGGGCCCACAAAGCATGTGAGTAGATGGCAATGACCCTTCTCAACCTGCCCGAACCCCAAGGGTCTGATCCTGGCTCCTGGCCCTTTGCTAGGGGGAGAAGGAAAGCCTCAGCCTGTGACTTGAGTTTTGGGGTGGTCTTTGCAATCAATGTGCACAAACCGACAATGTAACCAATGATGCATCTGGTTTCCAGGATTGTTGGCACATTATTACAATTCCCATGTATGATTCCGATGAGAACTGGAGAGAGCCGACAAAGGAAACAGACAACTACGCTGTTTTCATGTTCGCTTCCTTCCTGGAGAAGAGGTTTCTAGTTTCTCTGCGGATCACCAAGAGCTGTCACGTCTCACGGATCCAGCTTCCCCCACTGCTCAGTTTGTATTTCTCAGCCTATTTCCTACGTCTAAATAGTACTTTCCCTTTGGAAATGAAAAGCATAACCAATTACAACATTTTCCCAGTAGTTGTAAAAGTGCTTCCTTCCGTGTCTGTTAACTGTATTTCAAAATGCAGGGCGCCACGAGTAATTTGCCAGCCTGTCTGAAAGAGGTGAGGACAGGAGACGGATCTCTGACAACACAGCACACGTCAAAAAGCTATGTGATGGCTGCAAATGGCTCCGACCTGCTGTCCTCCAACACAGGAGCAAACTTCCAGGGACAGAAACGCATCCCAAGACGAAATCGGAACCCTGGACACATGCTACGTTCATGAAACAGAATACTGAATTCTGGTAATTCTATAACAAATCCTGGGTTAGGATGGAAGGGTCTTTTACTAAGGAGATAATCTGATATTTGGGAGATGTGCTTTGGGGTAGAATATTGTTTGACTGCATTGTATTTTATGGAGGAAGATATTTTACATTTTGAAAGATTATGTCAGTGGATCTTCATGGTATAAAAGAAAAAGTAGCAGGTTTTTCAGCTTTACTCAGTGATAAGTAAATGGAAGGCTTATTACTTTTACTCCCAAAATGATACACTTAAAATCTCATATTAGGCCACAGCAGGCAGAACAAACCAGTTACAGATCCTTGTTTTTAATTTAGCTTCATCCCACACCGGGCACCATGTCCTACGAGCCTGGAGTTCATGCAATTCGTGTGACGTATTAATCAACGACACCCTGAGGTGCCAGGCAGCCAGCTGTCCCCAGCAGGTTCCACAGCCTGACAGGTGGCCCACCACTCCAACACATGGCAACACCTGTTCTTCACGAGACTCTTTACCCAGGCCCTCTCCCAAAACTCAAGGGAATTTTTTTTCAACTCTGTGTAGAAGTCATTCCATTTTCCTTCACTATGCAAGAAGATAGTTCATATTTCAGATCTCTGTTGGGCGTTGTTCGGGAGGCAAAGATGGACGGGATGTTTTTGATCCCCTAGCAGAGAGAGAGGGTGGTTGTGGCCTGTAAGCGGTGGGACCACAGGGCGGCCCCCGCAGCTGCCCTCTGCTCACTGAGCCGCCTGCTGTGCAGCTGGACAACACCAGGGCCTGTGTTAGACAGTGAACTTACTGCTGTGGAAGGCCACACCTAACCTAAAAACCACACCGTCTCAGATGGCGGGTTAACGCCATCCATAGCCTGTCTAAGACCATTTGGGCAGCAAAATCAAGATGACATATTTAACTGATTTTTTTTTTTTTAACTTTTAAGGGACTAGGTCATTAAAAGAAAGGTCTTATCTCAGAATTTCATTATTTTATCTATGATTATTTGAAGATACAAGTTTATATATTTAGATAAGTTAGCCCCAGTGGCATAAATAAAAGAGCCAGTTACAGATCCTGAACTATGTTGATCATAAAGAGCACAGGACCAGCACTGTGGATTGTGAAAAGGCCGTGCACAGAATGCCTTGGGAAGTTTGCCCTAAATTTGGAATCTATAAATGACTCTGTTTATTAAAAGTGTAATTATAGTGGCTATACCACAGCAATTCAGTATTTCTATATGCTCAAATGCAACTCAAAATTCAGGTGTTACTGTGAATTTGAACTAGGGCAAAATGGTAACCTATAATTTAAAATAGAACGCAGCCAAGACATGGTGAAATGAATCTCGAAGTTCTTCATTAAAAGGCACGTTAATGAAACTGAACTAGGCCACGGGGCAGAGGGATTTCTAACTGTAAAATGAGCCAACGCAGGTCATCACATTGACAAACAGGAGGAACATCTGATTCTGAAGACCAGAGCCAGTGTGACCACAATTACCGCAGGGAAAGCTCTTGACCAGGCCCTGAGACAGAAGGCGCGAAGACCGTGAGCTTCCAGGACCGAGGACCGACGGGAACCTCAGCACGTCATTATGTGCATCCTTCACAGAGCGTCTGCTGCTGTCCACAGCCGCGCTGGTGGTGGAACCGAGCCTCCTCTCCAGAACACTGCTAAAACCCTCGCCCTGATGCTCGGGGTCCTCTGCGGAGGCAGCGCATCGAAGAGCAGCAGCCCTGACTTTCTGGGCTGAGTGGGTCATAAGAGCTGCAGAGTGAGCGAAGGAAGACTCCAGTGCAGCCCCTCCCTGCCGCCCCTTGGGGGACCCGCAGAGCAGGGGTCAGTGGAGGGTCCATGCTGCTGGCTCACTGCTGGGGCCTGGGACCCATGTAATCAGACACTAGTGTCTTATCTGGTGGGGGCTCCACGTCCAGTTATAGAGGCTAGAAGAAGGGAATCTGGACCGAGAATCAAGAATCGAGAATGATTTCCATTTATGGTCATGTCTCCCCACACCCACTGCTTCCGGCTTGGGGTGGGGAGCAAAAGAAGGAGAAGGAAAAAGTAAGACTGAAGGAGAAAGGGAGGAAAGAATATAGATTATGAAATAAATGCAACTCAGAAATAATAATGGCTGACATATTTGAGAACTCACAGTGCCAACCATGCTATTTTGTTTTTATACACACACACAACTATTTAACATATAATATATTGCATATTCAACAACATATATTTAATGTAATTTTTTAGAATGACAAGTCCTGAAAGCACTATGAACAGTCAGGTACTGGGGTATTCATAAATGTTTAATCACCAGCTCTCAAAAAAGAGCCTGATTTATAGTGATTGCCAATTTCCATCTGTAAATACTCTCCACCATGGCCAATTTCAAGCTGCCCATCTGAGTCACTGAACACGTAGGTGGGGGAGAAATTTGCAGTCCACCATTATATGCTATTTGCGCCATCCAGATACAATAGATAAAAATAATCTCAAAAACACAGATAATAATTAAATGTAGTAAAATAGTTAGGAATTGATGAGTTTTGAGTATTTATTACTTTTGACTTAATGCAACTTATTTACTAAATTATAATTTAATTTTTAACAGGAGCTGTATTTAACGACTTGCAAAATTCCTGAAAATTTAACAATTGGCTTTTGCGAACAGACATGAACGCTAACAGCACCGCTTGTGAAATGAGTACCACTCTCCCCATTTGACCCTAAGAGGAAACTGAGGAAGAGAGGAGTCTGGCAATCTGTCTGAGGTCCTATAACTTGTGAGGGGCTGAGCCCAGGCTGCAAACCTTTCTGCTTCTCCGGTGGGGAATTTCCGCCATAAACCAGCTCTGAGTGACCGCAGATCCTCATCTGTTTACGTTCTAATTACCACTTTTAGCAAAACCTGGTCTGGATCTTTGTGGGGGAGGGTAGCTTTGGGGAGGGGTGGGTGATTCCAGCCTGGACGGTGAAGGCTGGTTGGAGGGGGACCTCAGGAAGCACTGGTTCTCTCCCCATCTGCACCCAGCAGGGGCCGTGTGGGAACTCAAGCTAAGACGCAGACTCCTGTGGAATATTCTCTGGGGAGAACAGCAATGTGAACTTACTTCCTATTAAATTAATGTAAGCATAAGATGTCATTTCTGGCTAAGATGAATATATTTTTATAAATACAGTTATTTGGGCTAAAACTGTATTTTGTCCAGAGTCTTCACAGAGATTTCTGAGTGGGTCATAATTCTCAGTGAGAAAGACACAATATTTTATCACTCAAGCAAAGAGTTTGTTATGAGTATTAACTAAATATTGCTGGTCATAACCATTACCGACATTAAACTGACAACAGCAAATTACTTTCCGACTTTTAGTGATTCTCATTTTATGTATGTATTTTGAAATAATAATTATTATTCTAAAATTTAGAACATAGTAATATATATCCTACAGAATATTAGACAATTTAGAATAGAATATTAACATTAAGATTGATTATGTATAAGATTTTTCATTATAACTGCACATTGTAATGATCTACAACATAAAAGGAATTTATAGCATTAAATTGCTTTTTTGCTATGATATTTTGTGATGAAGTAATTAATAACTTTAGACTCATAAAGTGAATATTTCAGTGAATTAATTTTATATTTATAACCTATGAATCTGGGCTGCATATTTACGAAACTTAAGCAAGTAAAAAACAAATCCATATTCATTTTTGACAAAAATGCAAATAACTTCAAAAATTATTTGAAGTGAATAAATGCATAAAAACATTAATTGCTTGGAGGCTAATTCATTTGGGTTATGAATTTATGAAGACTGAGCCTCCTGTGGTCTCCATGGTAACAACAAAACAAGTTAACAGAAGCGGTTTCTCTTAATCTCCATAAAATGGGCGAAGGCCCCTTTACGACATATTCAAATTTAAACCATGAAATCAAATTTATACTCAGTCAGCTTCAAAGATTAAACAGGCGATCAATGTCCTTAAATGTAATTTTCAATAACCAAACAACTCAATCACCAAATTCAGTGCTGGGCACAAGTGTCCTTCACAGCATAAGGAAGAAAACAATGTTTTAATCTATTTCAAATATCACTGAACTATTTCCTAACACCTTTGTTTAATGAACCTATAGCCTCACTGATTTTCTTGTTCAGGTTCTTGGTTTTATTTCTACTCACAAATACTGGACCCAGTGATGGTGAGTGCCCTGGCGCAGAGTGCAGGCCGGGTCATGCTGAAGGTGGTGGGAAACGGGTGCAGAGGGGGCTGGAAAGACAGCGGCGGAGCTGGCGCGCTGGCACCTGGGCAGTGTCCTCAGCTGAGGCAGGTAAACGCCAGCCCCTGCTTGGCTCCTGCATGTCCATTTTCCATCTTTGAGGCCCATCCACAACCACTGTCTGCTCTAAAGCCTCCCAGAGCCATATACCAGGTGGGACCTCTCAGTCACAGAATTCCTAGGGTCTACCCTAAGGATTCAGAGATGGGGCAAGGGGGCAGGGCGGGGTGCTGCATGGCTTAAACGGCTTCTGCACTAGGAGGACGGGAAGGGTTGGGCAAAGTAACTTCTTCCCCAAGACTTCTACCAGGGACTAGGCAAGGGCTGCCACATGTCCTCTACTTCCGTGACATACGGCAAAAGGGCATTTCCCAGCCTCCCTTGCACATGGCCAATGGAGAGGGCAGAACCATGTGGACCACTTCCAGGCCCGTCATATAAACATCCTATGTGATCCTCCATATCTAATTGGTCCCTATTTGCCAGCTAGATGCAGAGGGTCCAGCAGAGAAGTCTAAGGTCCTAGCAGATGGTGGAGCCATATGGGGGAAGGAGACAGGTTCCCTGAATGACCACAGGGAAGGCTGCCCTCCAACCCAGAGCATCCTTATTAGTCTTTACATGAGAGCAAAAGACAAGCTTTACTGTGTTAAGCCATTGACACTCTGAGATTTGACTGTCACAGCAGCCACCTTACTTACTCTAGCACAACGGGGAAGGGCAAGCAGTTTCACGCAGTCTGAACCGTTTTATCCCTGGTGCTCTTGCCAAGGCTGCCAGCTTTTTGCTACAACTCCACGACTATTTTCAATGGAGCAATGGCTCTTCATGCTTATTATTATTAGGTAACTAAAAAACAGCTATTTTTAGTAGGAAAACAGAAGGCATTACAGAGACTCAGAGAAGGGGAGAAAGGTACAGACAAATATATAAAACAGCTGACTTTTCGTGATTTTATTGCATAACAGTACATATACAAACCATGCAAAACATAAAAATGCAGGCAATAATCTCTTCCTAAACAATGAAGGGATGGAAGAGTGTTATCCAACAGCTAGAGGAAATAAATACGTTAAAATAATATACAGAATAACTACTTTCTAAATGCACAGTATTTTAAGTTGTAAAATTAGAAGAGAGATCTCTTTTGACATAAGAAGTTATAGGTAAACACAACTTCTTTAAAAAAAAAGGAAGAAAGGAGCTGGTAAACCACTTATGAAGAATCAATGAATCAATAAAGTGACAGTAAATAGCCTTAAAATGCTAATCCCTAATGTACTTCTGTTTATTTAGTTAAAGGAAATAACATTAAACAGTTATTTGTCAGTAAAATTTATAATCAGTGTGATAGCAACTTTTTCTCCCAAATTCCTAAGAAATTGGATTCCTGAAAGTTTTATTTCTTTATTTTTATTTCATTTTTAGAAAAGTTCTTAATTATATACATTCACAATTTATGGGCACATTTAAAATGTACAGCCATACTAGAGACAAGTCTGACCAACATAAAGTTTGAACATTTAAAAGGAAACCAAATAAAGGAGGATTATTTTTGACTTTTCATTTTGCCTATTATAATTTTTATAATTATAGGATTTTTATAATGAAAAATAAAAAACACTAAAATCTAGTTTAAATAATAATATAAATAAGTATCACATTTAACATCCTACAAACTACCAGCATCCAATAAACTACTGATGGCCATGGAACCTGTTTGCTTCTTCCCCCTCTGTCTATTCCAAAGAAAGCTTTTAAAGATGAAAAAAGCTGATGTTTTGAAAGCAGCTTCTACACTGTAAAGCACTATATGACTGCAGTGCAACATACGATCATTCAATCTAGATGATTTGAGGATATGTCATAACGTAACAAGTAACAAAGACACAAGCTTGCTTCTTCTAGCCGGTACCCCACTTCACAGGTAGGAATATGAAGATGTGGAGACACTCTTTCGTCTATTCAGTAACATCTGTGTAGGCGCGGGATACCACCTCCACTACCCAACCTTTTTCCAAGGAAGAAAAACAGAAAGGAAGCACAAGGATAAATACGCTAAGTAAAACTTGACCAACTAGAAGGAGACCTAGCTTCTGAGGTTCAGAAGGGTCGTGTGGTCCCGTGAAATTTCTCCGTGATCACTACCCCATTTCAGATGTAGACAGTAGTCACACACTGCCACAAAGCTTACCATTAACCAATACCATCTCCATAATGTCTCACCTTTCCCATTATATCTTGGAGGTAGTTATTAAGTGTTATTTAGGAAATAAAGAAAAATGCCTCTGCTATAAAGGATGCCCTCTGTCAGCTTGAGGCTTTAGACTGTGGTGTAGTTGTCCGAAGATGAGCAAATTAGATTGCAAAAACTAATTTCGTCACGACATTGTCACTATTTTCTACGTGTGTATGCTGACACCATTATCATATTGCTCTTGTCAATTACACTGTTGCAGCGAAGTTAAAATTTTTGGCTAGAGAAAGATCTATAAACACTGTAGGAGAAACTGGCTTTCATTCATAAATTGCCTTTTCCTGGCGTATAGGCATAATGGAAAGGAGGTTTTGAGAGAATGGATTAAAACATGATGATTAGGAATTGGGTTCAAATGGTCACTAGATGGGAAAAGAGACAAGAGGTTGGGCCTACACACCTGTAAAATCCTAAATAAACTATTTCATAAAGTCTTTAAGGCTAAAGCTCCAGATATTAACATGAAATCTAAAATATTAGAAAGTATCTTAATTCAATACATGTCCCAAACTAGTTATACCATAGAGTGGTTAATTCTACCAAAATTTTTAAATATTCTCCCAGTGCTGAGAGTCCGTGGGGTTGTGAACCTCTCAGGCTCTCCAGCTGGACAGACCCGGACTGAATCTGTTCTCCACCCCTTAGCAATGTCGTGGGTACATTGTTTCTTCTCTTGAAACTCAGCTTCCTCTTCTGCACAAGGGACATGAACAGCGTCCGCCTCCCCTGATTGCCATGAGGATTAGACAGCAAGACGTGTGGGCACCGTGGTCCTGTGTTTGTACACGGCAATCATTCGATAAATGTTTGTGGCTTTCATATTATTATGGGTGGTGGTGTGTTACAACAATATAACCAACAGGTCAGAATTGCTGATGGCGGGCGGGGCCGTGGGATCCTGATGCAACACGCTAACCTATGAAGTCTGAGCGAGATGGCTTCCTGTTTTCCAGAACCTGTGTCCCACTGCATTTTTAAAAATGTTTTCTCATCGTAATCAAAGGAAGCATTTTCTGCCACCTAGTGGCTCCTTGCAACCAGTCAAGAAAAACAAAGACACGAAAATAAAAAAATAACCCACCATACTTATTTTAAACAAACGAACCATGCTGCAGATTTTCAAAAGAAGCAATACACAGCAGAAAAATACTCCTTAAATTTAAAATACTGAAATGTTATTTTTTCTCCACAATACTACAGTGGTCAAATTGCATTTGAATATTTTGTTGCCAATAGCATCTCTGCAGAGTGACTAGGCCTTTACAGCTTTTAGGCCACAATTAAGTTCCTTGGTTTCTTCAGGGCAGAGGTGGCACATAAAGATTTTATCCTCCATGCCTTTTTTAATGCTGTTTTTTGGTGAGGAAGATTGGCCCTGAGCTAAGATCTGTTGCCAATCTTCCTCTTGTTTTTCTTTTTCTCCCCAAAGCCCCAGTACATAGTTGTATATCCTAGTTGTAGGTCATTCTAGGTCTTCTGTGTGGGACGCGACCACAGTATGACTTGCTGAGCGGTGTGTAGGTCCACACCCAGGATCCAAACCCGCAGACCCTGGGCTGCAGAAGTGGAGCACATGAACTTAACCACTCAGCCATGGGGCTGGCCCCCATCCTTCACGTTTTTAAAATACAAATATCACAAATACCGATGTTTAAAAATCATGGAGTGCTCAGGGGCCTTCTCTTTCTGTTTCTTAAGCTGGGGGGACTTTATGATTATTCTCTAAACTAAATATCTATGTTTAATGCTCTTTGGGCAAAGGAAGCAAGAAGGGCCACTCAGGCAGAGGGGACACTGGGGGCAGAGGCAGGTGTGAGTGATCGCAGCTCTGGACGCTGTGAGCGGCTCCGGGTGTTTGTAAGGTTCATGGTGAGGGGAGTGAGGAGAGAGGCAAACGGGCCAGGTTCCCAGAGGCCCAGACTATGGAGCGTCTGGGCTTCAGCCCATGGGATACCAGGAGCCATCACAGAGCTTGACAATGGAAACTAGGTGGTGATCACAGCAAACACGGACAAGGACAACGCTACCATCGAATATTTACCTCCTGTGCACCAGACCCCTCTCGTTGTAAACACTGCCTCAATCCCCACAATAACCCTTGGAACTTTTCCCTTCATTTTACCTGTTAGGAAACCAGCTCACGGAAGTTAAGTAACTTATGTGAGGTCACACAGCCAATAAGTGAGGGAGCCCAAATTCAGGGACTCTCTGTCCCTGAAGCAGGAGTCCATCTAGTAACCAGAAGGCCGACGCCAGGCATCCTGATAGGGTCATGCTCGTTTTAGGACAATCAACAGCGTTCTCTTATTCTGACTTTTTTTTAATTATTGAGGTCATAATAGATTATACCATTGTGAAATTTCAGTTGTACATTATTGTTGGTCAGTCACCATATAAATGCGCCCCTTTCCCTCTATGCCCACCCCCAACCCCCATCCCCTCTGGTAACCACTAATCTGTTCTCTCTGTCCAGTGTTTGTTTATCTTCCACGAGTGAAATCATACAGTGTTTGTCTTTCTCTGTCTGGTTTATTTCGCTTAACGTAATACCCTCAAGGTCCATCCATGTTCTTGCAAAAGGGACAATTTTGTCTTTTTTTATGGCTGAGTAGTATTCCATTGTGTATACATATGTATATATATATACACCACATCTTCTTTATCCAATCATCAGTCGATGGGCACTTCGGTTGCTTCCATGTCTTGGCTATTGTGAATAATGCTGCAATGTACATAGGGGCGCATAAGTCTATTTGTATCATTGATTTCATGTTCTTTGGATAAATATCCAGTAGTGGGATAGCTGGGTCATATGATATTTCTATTTTTAACTTTTTGATAAATCTCCATACTGTTTCCCATAATGGCTGTACCAGTTTGCATTCCCACCAGCAGTGTATGAGGGTTCTCTTTTCTCCACATCTTCTCCAAGATTTGTTATTTTTTGTCTTGATTGTTATAGCCATTCTAACAGGTGTAAGGTGATATCTCATTGTAGTTTTGATTTGCATTTCCCTGATAGTGATGTTGAACACCTTTTCATGTGCCTGTGGGCCATCTGTATATCTTCTTTGGGAAAATGTCTGTTCATATCTTCAGCCCATTTTTTGATAGGGTTGTTTGCTTTTTTGTTGTTGAGTTGTATGACTTCTTTATATATTTTAGAGATTAACCCCTTGTTGGATATACGATTTGCAAATATTTTCTCCCAGTTGGTGGGCTGTCTTTTTGTTTTGTTCCTGGTTTCCTTTGCTTTGTAGCAGCTCTTTAGTCTGATGAAATCCCATTTGTTTACTTTTTCTTTCATTTCCCTTGCCTAAGTAGACATGGTATTTGAAAAAATTCTTCTACGACCAATGTCAAAGAATGTACTGCCTATATTTTCTTCTAGGAGTTTTATGGTTCAGGTCTTACCTTCAAGTCTTTGATTCATTTTGAGTTAATTTTTGTGTATGGTGAAAGATATTGGTCTACTTTCATTCTTTTGCCTGTGGCTGTCCAGTTTTCCCAACACCATTTATTGAAGAGATTTTCCTTTTTCCATTTTATGTTCTTAGCTCCTCTGTCAAAGATTAGCCATCCATTGATATGTGGTTTTATTTCTGAGCTTTCAATTCTGTTCCATTGATCTTTGTGTCTGTTTTTGTACCAGTACCATGCGGTTTTGATTACTAGAGCTTTGGAGTACATTTTGAAGTCAGGGATTGTGATGCCCCCTGCTTTGCTATTTTTGCTCCGGATCGTTTTAGCTATTCGAGGTCTTTGTTGCCCCATACGAATTTTATGATTCATTGTTCTATTTCTGTGAAGAATGTCATTGGGATTCTGATTGAGATTGTGTTGAATCTATACATTGCTTTAGGTACAATGCTTTAGGTAGAATTTTAACTATATTTATTCTTAAAATCCATGTTCATGGAATATCTTTCCATTTCTTTATGTCATTATCGATTTCTTTCAATAACGACTTATAGCTTTCATTGTATAGGTCTTTCACCTCCTTGGTTAAATTTATTCCTAGATAGTTTATTCTTTTTGTTGCAATTGTAAATGCGATTGTGTTCTTGAGTTCTTTTTCTGTTAGTTCATTATTAGAGTGTAGAAATGCAACTGATTTTTATAAGCTGATTTTTGTACCCTGCAACAATGCTGTAGTTGTTGATTATTTCTAACAGTTTTCTGATGGATTCTTTAGGGTTTTATACATATAAAACCATATTATCTGTAAACATGAGATTTTCACTTCTTTCTTGCCAATTTGGATTCCTTTTATTTCTTTTTTTTGCCTAATTGCTCTGGCCAAAACCTCCAGTACTATGTTGAATAAGAGTGGTGAGAGTGGGCACCCTTGTCTTGTTCCTGTTCTCAGAGGGATGGCTTTCAGTTTTTCCCTGTTGAGTATTATATTGGCTGTGGGTCTGTCACATATGGCCTTTATTATGTTGAGGTACTTTCCTTCTATACCCATTCTATTGAGAGTTTTTTTTTTTTTTATCATAAATGGATGTTGGATCTTGTCAAATGCTTTCTCTGCATCTATTGAGATGATCATGTGGGTTTTATTCCTCATTTTGTTAATGTGGTGTATCACATTGATTGATTTGTGGATGTTGAACCATCCTTGTATCCCTAGAATAAATCCCACTTGGTCATGGTGTATGATCCTTTTAATGTATTGCTGTATTTGGTTTGCTAATATTTTGTTGAGGATTTCTGCATCTATGTTCATCTGCAATATTGGCCTGTGATTTTCCTTCTCTGTGTTGTCCTTGTCTGGCTTTGGGATCAGGGTGATGTTGGCCTCATAGAATGAGTTAGGAAGTGTTCCATCTTCTTCAATTTTTTGGAATAGTTTGAGAAGGATAGGTATTAAATCTTCTTCAAATGTTTAGTAGAATTCTCCACAGAAGACATCTGGTCCTGGACTTTCATTTTTTGGGATATTTTTAATTACTGTTTCAATCTTTTTACTTGTGATTGGTCTATTCAGATTCTCTATTTCTTCTTGATTCAGTTTTGGGAGGTTGTATGAGATTAAGAATTTATCCATTTCTATTCAAATGGATAGCTGGCATATAGTTTTTCATAATATTCTCTTATAATCCTTTGTATTTCTGTGGTAGCTGTTGTAATTTCTCCTCTTTCATTTCTGATTTTATTTATTTGAGCCTCTCTCTTTTTTTCTTAATGAGTCTAGCTATGGGGTTGTCAATTTTGTTTATCTTCTCCAAAAACCAACTCTTAGTTTCATTGCTCTTTTCTATTGTTTTTTTTTTTTGTCTCAATTTCATTTATTTCTGCTCTAATTTTTATTATTTCCCTCCTTCTGCTGACTTTGGGCTTTGTTTGTTCTCCTTTTTCTTGTTCTGTTAGGTGTAGTTTAAGATTGCTTATTTGACATTTTTCTTGTTTGTTAGGGTGGGCCTGTATTGCTATGAATTTCCCTCTTAGGACTGCTTTTGCTGCATCCCATATGAGTTGGTATGGTGTATTTTCATTTTCATTTGTCTCAAGATATTTTCCGATTTCTTCTTTAATTTCTTCAATGATCCACTGGTTGCTCAGTAGCATGTTGTTTAGTCTCCACATATTTGTCACTTCCCCAGCTTTTTTCTTGTAGTTGACTTCTATTTTCATAGCATTATGGTCAGAAAAGATACTTGATATGGTTTCAATCTTCTTAAATTTATTTAGACTTGCCTTGTTTCCCAAGATGTGGTCTAAATTTGAGAATGTTCCATGTGCACTTGAGAAGAATGTGCATTGTGCTGTTTTTGGATGGAGTGTTCTATATATATCTATTAAGTCCATCTGGTCTAGACTGTCATTTAATTCCACTATTTCCTTGTCGACTTTCTGTCTGGATGACCTATCCATTGATGTAAGTGGGGTTTTAAAGTTCCCTGCTATTATTGCATTGTTAATATCTCCTTTTAGGTTTGTTAGTAGTTACTTTATGTGCTTTGGTGCTCCTGTGTTGGTGCACCAAAGTGTTATGTCTTCTTGGTGGAGTGTCCCTTTGATCATTACCTACTGCCTCTCTGTGTCTCTCACTGTCTTTTTTATCTTGAAGTCTGTTTTGTCTGATGTAAGTATGGCAACACCTGCTTCGTTTTGTTTGCCATTAGCTTGGAGTATCATCTTCCATCCCTTCACTCTGAGCCTATGTCTGTCTTTGGAGCTGAGATGTGTTACCTGGAGGCAGCATATTGTTGGGTTTTGTTTTTTAATCCATCCTGCCACTCTGTGTCCTTTGATTGGAGAATTCAATCCATTTACATTTAGAGTGATTACTGACATATGACAGCTTAATGCTGCCATTTTATCACTTGTTTTCCAGTTGTTCTATATTCCCCTTGTTTCTCGTCCCATGTATTTCAGACTGCCAATTCAATTTGGTGGCTTTCTATGATGGTTTTCTCTTTATACATTTATTTGTTATTTTTCTTGTTTGAGGAAGATTAGCCCTGAGCTAACTACTTCCAATCCTCCTCTTTTTGCTGAGGAAGGCTGGCCGTGAGCTAACATCCATGCCCATCTTCCTCTACTTTATATGTGGGACACCTACCACAGCATGGCTTTTGCCAAGCAGTGCCATGTCCACACCTGGGATCTGAACTGGCAAACCCCGGGCTGCCGAGAAGCGGAACATGCGCACTTAACCACTGCGCCGGCCCTGGTTTTCTCTTTATTTATCATTTGTGTCTCTGTTCTGATTTTTTGTTTAGTGGTTACCATGAGGTTTATATAAATGATCTCATAGATGAGACTGTCCATCTTCTGACAGCCTCTATTTCCTTAGTCTAAGCCAGTTCCAGTCCTCTCCTCTTCCCCATCTAAGTTATTGTTGTCACAACTTAATCTGTTTTGTGTTGTGAGTTTGTGGTTAAAATGAAGTGACTATTTTTATTCTTGTTTTCCTTCTCTATATCTTTATTGTTATAATTAAGTGTTTGCTAACCTGTTCTGATAGAGAGTTGCAATTTTCTGATATTTGTCTGCCTTCTGATATTTATCTCCTTGCTCAAGGCTTTGTAAATGCTTTCTCTTTTTTTTTTCAGGTATGAGGGCCTTCTTGATCATTTCTTGTAGGGGAAGTCTTATGGTGATGAACTCCCTCAGCATTCGTTTATCTGGGAAAGTTTTTATTTCTCCATCATATCTGAAGGATAGCTTTGCTGGATAGTGTATTCTTGGCTGAAGGGTTTTGTCTTTCATAATTTTGAATATATCATTCCACTCTCTTCTAGCCTGTAAGGTTTATGCTGGGCCACTCCTTGGGGCCACAGTGGCACTGCAGTTCTCCCACCAGATGGGAAAGTGATCATGTGGGGACTCAAGGCTGCTGCCACATGCTCCCACAATCCTGCCAAAACACACTCCCACTTTTGGGGCCACCTTTGGCGGTACCGCCTTTGGCGGTACTATGAGTGTTCGTGGCAGCCAAGAACTTATTCCCCTGGGCATGCAGATCTGCCACTGCCTTTTCTGAGGTCACACCGGCTGTTGTGCTTGGTGGGCAGGGCCTCTCCACTGGGTCTGAGCCTGGGTCACTCCCTGGGACCATGGTGGCACTGTGGGCTCTCCCACTGGATGGGAAAGCAATCATGCAGGGGCTCAGGGCTGCTGTCACCTGTTCCCGTAGTTGTGCCAAAATGTGCTCCTACCCTTGGGGCTGTAGCAGTATTATCAGCACTCAAGCCAGGAGAGCAGATGCACATGAGCACAGGGCTGCTCACAGGCTGGAGAGTGTTCACCTATCTCCACCACCCCCCTGGGGCCAGTCCATCCACCTTCAGATGCATAGCTGCGCAGGTCTCTCAATCATCCTGCTGTGCTACGTGGGTGTCCCCTGCTGATCAATGAATGTCCATTTAGTTGTAGTTCAAAGAGGGAGAGACAAACGGAACAGCTCACTCCGCCATGTTGCTGACATCACTCTCCCAGCTGACTTTTTGAGAATTAGGGAAGGCTGTCTCTTTAAATGATTTTATCTACTACTGGGCACAGTCAGAGTTCAAACGCTTGCTGAATGATTCCCTCCGTCTGTGGGTCTCTGGCTCCAGGAAGGGTGGGTAGAAGGCACTGAAGCGAGGCATTCTTAGACTGAACTGCACTGTCATCCAGGTGCTCATAATGGCAGGAGGATGCACTATGTGAACACCACCCCCCCAGCTTTTCTGGGTTTCCCTGTATTAATAAGTAATGTGTATTGAGTATATATTATGTATTAACTCAGGTAACCCTCACAATAACCCAAGAGTGAGGCACAGAGAGATTGGGTAACTTGCCTAAGGTCTCAGGCTATTAACTGGCAGAGGCAGGATTCAGGACCAGCAGTCTGAGTGCAGAACCTCACTCTGAAGCACTTTGCTGTGCAGTTCCCCCGATGCCGGCCTGCATCCCAGCAAACACTTGTTCTGTGCAGCATGACTGAGCAGGGCAGTCATCTCCAGGATGGGAGTGGAGATATGGGCAGCCTGTGAGCAGTGTGGAAGGAACACACTTCCACTGCCTGCCCCCGTGCTCTTGGCCTCCAGCCCCACTCCAGTGAGTGGAGCTCAAATTCAGCCTGTGTTCTGTTGCTAAAGCCACAGCCCTGGCCATTGTCCCTGCCAAATCAGGCCCCTGCAGAGCTTCCTGTGCCAGGAGGCAAGGCTTCCCCTTCCTAATTTACATGAAGGCACCAGAGAGACAAGCAGCCCTGCACGGAGTCTGATCTGCCAGGGAGAGTGGGGACAGTGAGCGTGTGCAGGAAGTCACTAACTTTGTAGGAGAACTCCAAAAGTTGCAGAGTCATAAACATGAGCATCTGCTTCCAAGCTTGGCCTAGAAAGATCAGGGGCACTGCTCAACCACTAAGGACTCTTTGAGGAGTCAAGTCTTAATTTTAAATGACCAGTTTATAAGACACTCATTGTCCTGATGAAAGTCTGCTTATTTCGTGGGAAAAGACCAGTTTTCAGGCAGGGCCACCTGAATAAACAAAGTCCCTGATAGGAGACGAGTCCTCCCCAAGTACTTGCCAGTTTCACTAGTTGTCTGAGCATTCCAACCATAGCTAAGCAGTCACAGCTTTGCTCTAAAAGTATGATTGCTCATTCTCTATCAACGACAGAGGAATTTCAACACTGTAAAGTACCATATAAGTGTGAGATATGAGGGTGGTCAGGGGACAATGGGAAGGGTGTGATGATGATGAAGTTGATGTCAGCTAAGGTTTACTGAACTCTCATAATGCTGTGGGTCGAGCAATGTGCTGAGTCACCTGCACGTAGTATTTAATTTTTAGACAAATATTTATGGAGTGCCCACTGTATGCCAGGCATAGTTGTAAGCACTAAAGAGAAGGTGGTGAAGGGGATGCAGTCCTCATGGAACCGACACACTAATGAAGGAGAGCCACATAATCAAAACAGGCCAACAACTCTGCAATATAACATCAAGTCGTGATAAGTGCTATAAAGAGGAAAATGACGTGGGATAAAGGGAAGGATGGACTGATCAGGGAAGGTCTCTAAGGAGTTACATTTTGGTAGAGACCTGAATCAAGTGGGCAAATGACCCACGAAAACACATAGAGAAAGGACATTCCAGGCAGAGGGAAGAGCAAGTGCAAAGGCTCTGAAGTAGGAGAGAGATTAGCATGTTTGAGGGACACGGAGGCCAGTGGATGGAGCGGAGCGAGGAGGGCAGTGAGAAGAGCAAGGGCAGAGCAGCAGCCAGGCTAAGTGGTGATGGTGGTGGTGGGGGTGGTGGTGGTGGTGGTGGTGGTGGTGGCCGTAGCAGTAGTAATAGTAGCAGTAGTTAAGTCAGTCAGCAGCAAGGTCAGGACCTGGTAGACCAGCTGAATTTCTAAGTCTGACGGATGCCACCGGAGGATTTTGAGTCAGGAAATGACATGATCTGGCAGAAAGGATTATTCTGTGTGCATTACTCATTTAATGCTTACAGCAAACCTATGAGATGGATCTATCATTTTCATACAACAGATGACGAAACAGGATCAGGAAGAGTAAGTAGGTAGTGCAATCAGAATTGGAATGCTGGTCTGTCTGACTCCAGAACCAGGTTCTTAGCCACCAGACCTAACCTATCATGACCATTCCAGTGGAGCTCTTAGGTGAGGATGCCAGTCTCCATGATGTCCCCCAGTAACCTTGCCTGTTCATACCACGTTCTTGTGCAGTCCTCTCCCACAGTGAATAGGTCTGACCTTTAAGACCAATAGGATATTCCTGAAGTGACTGTCAGTGGCCTCTGAGGCTAGGTCATAAAAGACATCACTGCTTCTGCCTTGCTTTTTTGGATGGCTCATTCTGGAGGAAGCCAGTCATGAAGACCTCAAGCAGCCTATGGAGAGGCCTATGTGGAAAGGGGTTGAAGTCTCACCAGCCAGTACCAACTTTCTGGCCACATGAGCCACTTTGGAAGTGGATGCTCCAGCACTGACTAAATCTTCAGATGACTCTACCATGATCAACATCTTCTCAACAACCTCATGAAGGACTCTGAGCCAGAATCACCAGCAATTAAGCCACTCCTGAATTCCTGACACACAGAAACTGGGAGAGATCATGTTTATTGTTTTAAGGTGCTCAATCTTGAGGTAATTTGACAACTAATACATTAGGCTTTTGTAAACACAGATGCCCCTAGACCTATTGGGTCCAAATATTATACAGAATGGAAATATTAAACCCCAAAGCATACTGACTTGCTGCCATGACAAAATACCACAGACCGGAGGCTTACACAACAGACATTGATTTCTCACTGTTTTGGAGGCTGGAGGTCCCAGATCAAGGTGCCAGCAGGTTTGGTTCTTGGTGAGGGCCCTCTTCCTGATTTGCAGATGACTGCCTTCTTGCTGTACCCTCACATGGAAGAGAAAATGAGCTCTGGGGTCTCTGCCTCTTCTTCTAAGAGCACTAATCCCATCTTGGGGGTTCCATCCTCAGAAGCTCATCTAAACCAAAGTATCCCCCAAAGGCCCACATCTTAGTACCACTGCATGGCGGGGGTGGGGGGGGTGAGGGCTTCAATATGTGAACTCTGGGGAGATAGAAACACTTGTCCACAACAATAAGTAAGTGGTCCTTTTCTATAATTATGGAATTTCAGAGAGATATTTATGGGTAGTATGGTGTATCAGTGTACATATATAACATTTGATACTTAACTGACTATAATTAATACAATCGGTAAATACAAGTTAATATGCAATGTTGCTCTGTATTAACTGTCAATTCTCATGGGCGGGGAAACTGTGACACCTGTGGTGCTCATATAACCACCTCTGTCCTGGTCCAGTTCAAGCATTTCTTGTTGTGCTAGTTCTGTGTCATTTATGATCCTGTCTATGCCCAGGGCCCTCTGTGTGGGAAGAGCTGCTACCTGTGTCAGAGATTTTAATGCTGAGTGAACAGACTTCTCTTTCTCCTTCTGCAACGGACCAAAATTTAAGTTGGGCATCTATGGCTTTGGCTTCCCCTGTGCCTTTGGACAACTGCAATAATGTACATTAAGCTAATCTTGAGCTACAGTTCACCTGTAAGTTGCCAAGTAATTATGTCAGTAATTAGGAACCCCTCAGATGGCCAAATCTTCCTTTGTTAACTCTAATTTAGGGTTTCATATGATAGTATTGTGGGGGACTGGAATTGGTCATCCCAAGATATGTCTCTTTGGTGTGAGGGTTTTTTGGGGCTGGTTACTTTTAATAAACTGCAGACAGGAAAGCAACTCTGAAAAGTAGAGTTTACTCACCCTTTGTTAAGAGACATTTACATTGTAAAGGAAATCTCCATCTCTGAGGATAGAGAGGCTGGAGCCCCCCTTGGAGGAGCTGGAAGGGGTAAGAGACAACTTCGCTCCCTCACCTAAAGACTGCGATTGCAAGCATAGGAGGCTGTGTGAGGGAAGGAGCAGGGGAGGGGTTGCTCGGTCACACACTACATTGAAGCTCCAGACCAGAGAGAAAATGACAAGCACCCAGAACTCAGTCCTGACGATACAGAAATATATAATCTAAATGACAATGAATTCAAAATAGCCATCATCAAAAAACTCAATGAGGTAAAAGAGAAAGTAGAGAAACAATTCAATGAGTTCAGGAGCTACTTCACAAAAAAGATTGAAACTATAAAGAAGAATCAATCAGAAATACTAGAGACGAAAGATACAATGTAAGAGATAAAACAAAATACAGATTCCCTGAATGCACGAGTGGACATCATAGAGGAGCGAATCAGCATAATCGAAGACAGACATGTTGAAATGCTCCAGACAGAGGAGAAGAGCAAACTGAGACTAAAAAGAAATGAAGAAAGTCTCTGAGAAATATCCAACTCAATGAGGAAATGCAACGTAAGAAATTACAGGGATTCAAGAAGGAGAAGAGAAGAAGGGAGCAGAAAGTGTGTTCAAAGAAATAATAGCAGAGAACTTCCCAAACCTAGGGAAAGAGAGGGAAATCTCTGTGGAAGAGGCTTCCAGATCTCCTAGATTTGTCAATGTAAAAAGACCTATTGCAAGGTATATAGTTGTAAAAGTGGAAAAAATAAATGATAAAGAAAGAATGCTAAGGGCAGCAAGACAGAAGAAAATAACCTACAAAGGAACCCCTATCAGGCTTTCAGAGGATTTCTCTGCAGAAATCTTACCAGCTAGGAGAGAATGGAATGATGTATTCAAAACTTTAAAAGACAAGAACCTTCAGCCAAGAATACTCTATCCAGCAAAAAATGTCCTTCAGATATGAGGGAGAAATAAAACCTTTCCCAGACAAACAAAAGCTAAGGGACTTCATAGCCACAAGACCTCGCCCTACAAGAAATCTTCAAGAAGGCCCTTATACCTGAAAAAAAAAGGGGAGAAAGGGGTCACAAAACACAGAGTAAGGAGATAAATAGGTAGACACAATCAGAACAGGATAGCAAATACTCAAGTATAGCATTAAGCTAAAGGGAAGGAAAACACCAAAAACAAAGATAATTTTGTCATTTTAACCACAAACTCACAACACAAGATGGAATAAGATATGAGGAAAAAAACTTAGGAGGGGAGGAGGAAACGGACTGAATTGGTTTAGACTAAGGAAATAAGAGGCCATCAGAAAATGGACTGTCTTATACACGAGATTCTGAATACAAACCTCAGGGTAAGCACTAAACAAAAAAGCAGAACAGAGACAAAAAGAATAAATAAGGAGAAAACAAAGAAACACATCACTAAAAACTACATGAGTCAATGGGTAGACCAAAACACACAGGATAAGAAACAAAGGAAATTCAGGAAAACTGGATAACAAGTGATAAAATGACAGCATTAAGCCCTCAGACAACAATAATCACCCTAAATGTAAATGAATTGAGTTCTCCAATAAAAAGACACAGAGTGGTGAGATGGATTAAAGAACAAGACCCAACAATTTGCTGCCTCCAGGAAACACATCTCAGCTCCAATGACAAATACAGGCTCAGAGTGAAGGGATGGAAGATGATACTCCAAGCTAATGGCAAACAAAAGAAAGCAGGTTTCACAACACTTATATTAGACAAACTGGACTTCAAGATAAAACAGGTAAAGAGAGACAAAGAGGGGCAGTATATAATGATCAAAGGGACACTCCACCAAGAAGACATAACACTTATAAATACCTATGCACCCAACACAGGAGCACCAAAGTTCATAAAGCAACTATTAACAAATCTAAAAGAAGATATTAATAATAACACAATAACAGTAGGGGACCTCAACACTCCACTCACATCAATGGACAGATCATCCAGACAGAAAATCAACAAGGAAACAGTGGAATTAAATGAAAAGCTAAACCAGTTGGACTTAATAGACATATATAGAAAACTCCATTCAAAAACAGCAGAATACACATTGTTCTCAAGTGCACACCAAACATTCTCAAGGATAGACCATATTTTAGGAAACAAGGCAAGCCTCAATAAATTTAAGAAGATTGAAATAATAACAAGCATCTTTTCTGATCACA
>NC_060268.1:857431-949887 GCF_021613505.1 Equus quagga | reverse complement strand
CCCCACTCACATCAATGGACAGATCATCCAGAGAGAAAATCAACAAGAGAACAGTGGAATTAAATGAAAAGCTAAACCAGTTGGACTTAATAGACATATATAGAAAACTCCATTCAAAAACAGCAGAATACACATTGTTCTCAAGTGCACACCAAACATTCTCAAGGATAGACCATATTTTAGGAAACAAGGCAAGCCTCAATAAATTTAAGAAGATTGAAATAATAACAAGCATCTTTTCTGATCACAATGCTATAAAGCTACAAATTAATTACAAGAAAAAAGCTGAGAAAGGGACAAAGATGTGGAGACTAAACAACATACTATTGAACAAGCAATGGATCATTGAAGAAACTAAAGGAGAAATCAAAAAATATCTCAAGACAAATGAAAATGATAACATGCCATACCAACTCACATGGGATGCAGCAAAAGCTGTATGAAGAGGGAAATTCATTGCAACACAGGCACACCCTAACAAACAAGAAAAATCCCAAATAAGCAATCTCAAATTACACCTAACTGAATTAGAAAAAGAAGAACAAACAAAGCCCAAAGTCAGCAGAAGGAGAGAAAGAATAAAAATCAGAGCAGAAATAAATGCTATTGAAACAAAAAAGGAAGTAGAAAGGATCAATGGAACAAAGAGCTGGTTCTTTGAGAAGATAAATAAAATGAACAAACCCTAGCCAGACTTACAAAGAAAAAAGAGACAAAGCTCAGATAAGCAAAATTAGAAATGAAAAAGGATAAATAACAACAGACACCACAGAAATACAATGGATTATAAGAGAATACTATGAAAAACTATATGCCTGCAAAATGGATAATCTAGAGGAAATGGATAAATTCTTAGACTCTTACAACCTCTCAAAGGGAATCAAGAAGAAACAGACAATCTGAATAGACCAATCACAAGGAAAGAGATTGAAACAGTAATCAAAAGCATTCCAAAGAATAAAACCCCAGGACCATTCGGCTTCCCTGGTGAATTCTACCAAACTTTCAGAGAGGATTTAATACCTATCCTTCTCAAGTTATTCCAAAAAATTAGGGAAGATGGAACACTTCCTACCACATTTTACAAGGCCAACATGACTCTGATTCCATAGCCTGACAAGGACAACACAAAAAAGGAAAACTGCAGGCCAATATCACTGATGAACATAGATGCAAAAATCCTCAACAAAATTTGGGCAACCCAAATTCAGTAATACATGAAAAGGATCATACATCATGATCAAGTGGGATTTATACCAGGGACACAGGATGGTTCAACATCTTCAAATCAATCAGCGTGATACACCACATCAACAAACTGAGGAATAAAAACCACATGATCATCTCAATAGATGCAGAGAAAGCATGTGACAAGATCCAAGAGCCATTTATGATAAAAACTCAACAAAACAGGGATAGAAGGAAATTACCTCAACATAATAAAAGCCATATATGACAAATCCACAGTCAACATCATACTCAATGGGCAAAAACTGAAAGCCATCCCCCTGAGAACAGGAACAAGACAAGGATCATCACTCTTATTCAACATACTACTGGAGGTTTTGGTCAGAGCAATTAGGCAAGAGAAAGGAATAAAAGGAATCCAAATAGGAAGTGATGACCTGAAACTCTTGATGTTTGCAGATGACATGATCTTATATATATAAAACCCCAAAGAATCCATTGGAAAACTAATAGAAATAATTAACAACTACAGTAAAGGGTACAAAATCAACTTACAAAAATCAGATGCTTTGCTATACTCCTATAACAAACTTACAGAAAGAGAACTCAACAATACAATTCCATTTACAATCATAACTTAAAGAATAAAGTACCTAGGAATAAATTTAACCAAGGATGTGAAGGACTTATACAATGAAAACTATAAGACATTACTGAAAGAAACTGATAATGACATAAAGAGATGGAAAGAGATTCCATGCACATGGATTGGAAGAATAAACACAGTTAAAATGTCCATACTACCCGAAGCAATCTACAGATTCAATGCAATCCCAATGATATTCTTCATGGAAATACAACAAAGAATCCTAAAATTCATATGGGGCAACAAAAGACCCCAAATTGCTCCAGCAATCCTGAGAAAAAAGAACAAAGCTGGAGGTATCACAATCCCTGACTTCAAAATGTACTACAAATCCATAGTGATCAAAACGGTATGATACTGGTACAAAAACAGGCACACAGGTCAATGGAACAGAACTGAAAGCCCAGAAATAAAACTGCTCCTCTACAGACAGCGAATCTTTGACAAAGGTGCCAAGGACATACAATGGAGAAAAGACAGTGTCTTCAATAAATGTTGGCAGGAAAACTGGACAGCTACATGCAAAAGAATGAAGGCAGACCATTATCTCATGCTATGCACAAAAATAAACCCCAAATGGATCAAAGACTTGAAGATGAGTCCTGAAACTATAAAACTCCTGGAAGATAATATAGGTAGTACACTCTTTGACATCAGTCATACAAGAATCTTTTCAAATACCATGTCTACTTGGGTAACAGAAACAAAAGAAAAAATAAACAAGTGGGAATTCATCAGACTAAAGAGCTTAGGCAAGGCAAAAGAAACTAGAGTCAAAACAAAGAGACAACCCATTAACTGGGAGAAAATATTGCAAATCATATATCTGACAAGGGGTTAATCTCCATAATAAATAAGGAACTCACACAACTGAACAATAAAAAAAACAAACTACCCAATCAAAAAATGGGCAGAGGATATGAGCAGAAATTTTCCCAAAGAAGATAAACAGATGGCCAATAAACACATGAAAAGATGTTCAACATCACTAATCATCAGGAAAATGCAAATCAAAACTACACTAAGATACCACTTTATACCTGTTAAAATGGCTATAATCACTAAGATTAAAAATAACAAACGTTGGAGAGGGTGTGCAGAGAAGGGAACCCTCATTTACTGCTGGTGGGAATGCAAACTGGTGCAGCCACTATGGAAAACAGTATGGAGATTTCTCAAAAAACTAAAAACAGAACTACTATATGACCCAGCTATCCCACTACTGGGTATCTATCCAAACAACTTGAAATCAACAATCCAAAGTAACACATGTACCCCATGTTCATTGTAGCACTATTCACAATAGCCAAGACATGGAAATAATCCAAGTGCCCATTGACTGACGACTGGATAAAGATGTGGTATATATATGCAATGGAATACTACTCAGCCAGAAAAAAAGACAAGTTCATCCCATTTGCAACAACATGGAAGGACCTGGAGGGAATTATGCTAAGTGAAATAAGCCAGACTGAGAAAGACAAACACCAGATGATTTACTCATATGTGGAATATAAACAAGTACATGGACAAAGAAAACGGTTCAGTGGTTACTAGGGGAAGGGGGCTGGGGGGTGGGCACGGGGGTGAAGGGGAGCACTTATGTGGTGACGGACAAGCAATAATGTACAAATGAAATTTCACAATGATGTAAACTATTATGAACTCAAAAAAAACAGACATCACAAGAAAAGAAAACTACAGACCAATATATCTTGTGAATGTAGACGTAAAAATCCTCAACAAAATACTAGCAAACTGAATCTTGCAATATATAAAAAGAACTAAATACTATAACCAAGTGGGATTTATATCAGGAATGCAGGGCTTATTTAACATTCAAAAATCAATTAATATAATATACCATAGCAAGAGAACAAAGGATAGAATGCACAAGATCATGTCAATAAACGCAGAAAAAGCATGTGACAAAATTCAACAGTTGTTAACGATAAAAGTACACACAGGGCCGGCCTGGTGGCGCAGTGAAAAGCACGCATGTTCTGCTTCTCGGTGGCCCGGGGTTCACCGGTTCGGATCCCGGGTGCAGACATGGACCACTTGGCAAAATGTCATGCTGTGGTGGGTGTCCCACATGTAGAGTGGAGGAAGATGGGCATGGATATTAGCTCAGGGCCAGTCTTCCTCAGCAAAACAAGGAGGATTGGCAGTAGTTAGCTCAGGGCTAATCTTCCTCAAAAAAAAGAAAAAAAGTACACCACCACCTAGGCACAGAAGGAAACTTCCTCAACCTCAACAAGGGCATCCATGAAAAACTCACATCCACTTCAGACTTAATGATGAAAGACTGAATGCTTTCCTGCTAAACACAGCAACAAGACAAGGATATTTACTCTCGACACTTCTATTCAACATTGTACTTGGGGCTGGCCCAGTGGCCGAGTGGTTAAGTTCGCATGCCCCACTTCGGCTGCCCAGGGTTTCACTGGTTCAGATCCCGGGAGCAGACATGGCACCACTCATTAAGCCATGCTGAGGTGGCATCCCACACAGCACAACTAGAAGGACCCACAACTAAAATACGTAACTATGTACTGGGGGGATTTGGAGAGAAAAAGTAGGAAAAAACCCCAAACATTGTACTGGAGGTCTAGCCAGAGAAATTAGGTACGAAAACTACACAAAAGCCTTCCAGATTGGAAAAGAAGTAAAACTATCTCTACTTTTAGATCACATCATCCTGTACATAAAAAATCCTAAGGAATCCACTAAAAAGTATTAGAATTGATAAATACATTAATCAAAGTTGCAATATACAAGATAAATATACAAATTCTATTGTATTCCTATATAGCAGCAATGAACAAACCAAAAATACAATTAAGAAAACAATTCCATTCACATTAGCATCAAAAAGATACTTAAGAATAAATTTAATAAAACAAGTGTAAAACTTATAATCTGAAAATTATAAAATATTGCTGAAAAAAATCAAGAAGACCTAAATAAATGGAAAGACATCCCATGTTCAGAGTCTGGAAGGCTTAATATTGTTAAAAGGGCAATACTCCCCAAATTGATCTACAGATTCAATGCAGTCTCTTGCAAAATCTCAACTTGCTTTTTAATAGAAATCAACAAATTGATTTTAAAATTTATATGGAAATTCAAGGGTCCCAGAATAGCTAAAACAATCTTGAAAAAGAAGAACATAGTTGGAAGACTCATATTTCCCGATTTCAAAACTACAGTAATGAAAACAGTGTGGTACTAGCATCAAGAGATATATGTAGATCAACGGAACAGAACTGAAAACTCAAGAGGAAAAACTCCCACATATCTACGGCCAAATTGAATTTTGACAAGGGTGCCAAGACCATTGAATGGTGAAAGAATAGTCTTTCAACAAATGGTGTTGGGACAACTGGATATTCACATGCTACAGAATGAGGTTGGATTGCCTATTCCACACCATACATAAAAATTAACTCGAAAGGGATCATAGACCTAAACGTACGAGCTGAAACTATAAAACTCCTAGATGAAAACATAGGTGATTCTGGATTAGGTAATAGTTCCCTAGATATTGTATCATAAGCACTTCCATTTCAAGGTGTGTGCCCATGAGAAATGGGACTATTATGTCCACACAAAGTCTTATATATAAATATTCCTAGCAGCATTATTCATAGTAGCCAAAGAGCAGAACAAATCAAATGTCCATCATCTGATGAATGGATAGTCAAACATGCTATATTCATACAGTGGAATGTTATTCTGCAATCAACAGAAATGAAGCACTGACACATGCTACAACATGAACTCTGAACACATTATGATAAATGAAAGACGTTAGTCACAAAGGACCACATATTATAGTATTCCATCTGTATGAAATATCCAGGGCACACAAAACAATAGAGGCAGAAAGTAGACTGGCGGTTGCTTAGAGCTGGGGAGAGGGCTGGGTGGGTGGAAGTGGGGAGTGACTGCTAATGAATGTGGGGTTTCTGTTTGGGGTGATGAATACGTTCCAAATATGATTGCGACGATGGTTGCACAACTCTGTGAATATCCTAAAAACCGTTGAATTTTACATTTTAAATGGGTGTACTGTATAGTATGTGAATTATATATCAATAATAATGTTATAAAAAATTAAAGAAAGCCGGCAGACTCCAGGAACAGATGATGGCATATATTCAAAGCTGCGACATGGGACGAAGGGAGAGACTTGAGGTGAGTTTAGCAGTGGGAACCGATAGGACCTGGTGACTCGCTGGGTTAGTCAGGAGGCCTACCCTGGTTTTAGTAACTCAGGTTTCATACTATTTCCTCCAGAACTTTCATGGTTAGATGGAACAGTGAAGCTAGATCATGCACGGCTCCTCCCCCTAAACCTACTGAAATAAACCAAAACAATGAAGAACCAGCTCTCAGAGGAAGGGAACAGTCCTAGCCTGGGATAATTATTCAGTCATATCGTGACAGTAAGCCTGCACCGGTTGTTAAAATATTGAAATACCCACACTACGGTTGGTAAAATAGCTGTTTCCTGGAGCCACCCACCTCCTGCCCCTCCCCCACCACGGCGACTGCAGCCACCCTGGCTTCTCCCTGCCCTCCACTTCCCTCTTCAGAGGGCTCCTCAGCAACTGCAGGTTCACCTTCAGTGAGCCCGGCTCAGGAGCCGCCAGGATGTTGCTGGAGCACTGTGGACTGCAGTTGTCCTAACTGCTGAGGTTTTGAAACTGGGAGACTCAAGGGAAAACTGCCCACGGTCAGCTAGCCCAGGGTGGAGCGGATTTACCCCCAGACAGGCTAACCACTAGGCAATACTTCCTCTACTTTCTAGAATTTTTTGAGCTTTTTTCTGTAATCTTATAAGTTAATTTTAGCAAAAGTTCTCCAAGTAACTGAAAAGAAACTATATTCTCTCTGCTCCCCAAATTTAGAGTTTGATATAGGGCTATCAGATTGATGTTTTTCAATTACATTAAGCAAATACTATTAAAGCTAACTTTAAGTTTTACTTTAAAAAAATATGGCTATAAGAAAATTAAAAATAATAATGTGATTCTCATTAAATTTCTATTGGACAGCATTGTCCTCTACTCTTGCGTCTCAATATTCATCAAACACTTCTAGTTGCTCACAATGTACCCGGACCTGGGTGGCAGTCCTGGAGATGCACTACTCAGACCTCCCACAGGAAGGCCCGCTGTGGGGAGACTGCTGATCGATGGTGTCCAGCTGCCACCACTGTGAACGATGAGGCCACGTTACCTTCCCACCCCCAACCACCGCTGCCAGTCAACGACTGAGAGGCAGATACACGAGTGCCAGCCCATCCCGTCTGACATGGGATTCCTCTACTGGGCAATTCTGGCTCAGGACTCCCTGTCAATCTGGCTGAGCCTCTCTTAGAACCGTGCTGCGGTCTGAGGCACTGCATGGCCAATCCTCCTTTCCCCTGTCCTTTCCCAGGTGTCAGACCCACACTGCTGTCTAAAGCTCTCCAGCCCTCTCCTGCTCCTCTGCTTCTTCACAGACTTTCCCCAATAAGTCCCTTGCATGTCTAACCCATTTTAGCACCTGTTTGTTGGAGGACTTGAACTGACTCACTCTGTTTTAAGCACTTCACAAATGTTAATTCACTTAATCTTCATAACAACTCTAGGAGGGAGGACAATCATTACCCTTTCTCACAAACACAGAAACCAAGATACTAAGAGGTTAAGCAACTTGCCAAAGATCACAGAACACTTAAGCGGTGAAGGCAGGATTTGAACCCAGTCCTGCTCCAGTCTATCCACTTAATCACGACGCTAAGCTGCCTTTGATCTTCCATAGGGTGGCACCAATTTCAGAACACACTCACGACGCATGGTAGAGTGTATTTTGGTTGATACAGAGAAGTATGGTGTGCTAAATAAAATTCACTGGTCAAGAGTATACACAGTCTGGTCTGCATACAAGCTATAATTGACTCAGAGAATAAGGCAGCATTCAGAGTACAAGAAAAACAATAACACTATCAATAATGCATTAAATACTACCAAAGATAAAGAATGCCAATCCTTAATATTGATATTATTTATTAATATTTTGATATTATTTCACTTATAACATTACATTAATTAAGCTTAAATTAATGGTTAATAATTATTAGTATAATAAGTTATTAACACCATGATACATATATTTTCATATATTTCTTGATATTTATACTTTCAGACAAATATTTCAGAGACTACATTAGAATTCTTTTAAGTTGATATATACGTATTGTGAAAAAAACTGATTAGTAATCGCAGTATGAGCTCACTTGTATGTGTGTTTTTTAAAGAATAGTTTATGTGCATATAAATGTTCTGGAAGCATACAAAAGAAAATGTTATAGCAGTTGCCTAAGGGGTGAAAATTCCAGCAGGAGATGGGAAAAGATTTTAGAGGAAATTTCTTTTCACTTTACAACCTTCTGTATTTTGCACGTTTTAGTCATAAGACTGCATTTCTTTTGCAATATAAAAAATTCCCTTAAAATGAAATTTTAATAAATTATCATGAATGCCTTACAGTTTAAAAAGAATATTCATGAACATAAACTCATTTTATCCTTTTACCAACCCGGTGAGGTATAAATGGCAGATATCACCTCCATACCACATAGAAGAATATATTTACACCCTTTTTACCAATGCAGCCTATACACTATAACAAAAGCAGGGCAGATCTACAATTATGATTTTCTTCATTCATTCAACAATTATGTATTCAACATTTGCTATGCTCTGAGTTCTAACAGGGGCTTGGCACTAAACCTTGAAGATTACAGTGGTGAACAAAACAGAGAAGTTTTCCACTGTCATGAAACTTACATTCTTACTGGATGAGGAAAGAAAGCAGATAATAAACAAACAAGCATGTCAGTTTAACATTATGCAGAGAATTAGAGTGGACTAATATGATGGACAATACGACCTGGGACATGACCTGGGAGGCCTCCTTAGATGGGTGGTCAGGGAAGGTAACATTTGAGATCAGTGACAAGAAGGAGGGACATGAGGGCCAGGGGACAAGTTGTCTAGGACAGCTGATGCCACTCTTGGTGTGAGAGTCAGTCTGCCACATTCAGGGTCCCCTGGACTATAGCAGGGTCGCGAGGAGAGAGGGAGTACCACAGGGGGCAACAGCCAGGCAGGGGTCAGATCACGTCAGACTTCTTAAGCCACAATAAGGAGGTGAAGGAGTTTGGACTCACTTTAAGCACAGTTAAAGCACTTGGAGGGTTCTAAGGAGAAATGGCTGGATCTTACTGGGAGAAGCAGGAGAGGACACAGGGAGATCAGTCAGGAATCTACTGTTGTAGCAGAGGCAAGAGAGGATAGAACCCTGGATGAAGGTGTTGGCAGTGGAGATGGAAACCAGTGAGTAGATTCAGGACATGTTTGCAGGTAGAGTTTATGGGACTTTGTTGAAGGAGTACATGAGGAGGGGGTGAAGAGAGAGAGCAATACGAAATCAAAACGTAAATTTTATGGACCTTGGGGCTCTTTACTGAGATGGAAGACTAGCAGAGGGGGAACCAGTTTTATTTTGGGGCCATGTTGTGTTTGAGCCCCCTGTTAAAGATAGAGGAGACGTCCAGCAAAGAGCTGAATATGTATGTCGAAGTTCCCAGAAGGGTGACGGCTGGAACCACAGGCATGTTGTTGGCTTTCAAAGCCAGGACTGAGGTTATCCGGAGGAGGGGGCCAGGACAGCAACCTGGGCAAGCCAATGGCTGCAAGCCAAGTAGAGGAGGACCACCAAGAATTTTCAGAAGGAGCAGCGAGTGAGGAAGGAGAAAAAACAAGCGAGTGAGGCCGCAGAAATCAGGGCCACAAAGCGTTCCGAGGAGGGTGAAGGCTGCTGGCACCAAGTAAGATGAACGCATAGAAGAAACCTCTGGCTTTGTTAACCTGCGGGTCACCGTGTCCTGGAAAGCGCCCTCAGTGGGGGGCGGCAGTCGCGGACTGCAGGGACGCTGGGAGAGCGCGAGGACAGCAGGGGTGACGATTTCATTTGCCTGAGACTTCCTAAGACAGCGCACATTTTCATTTCACTTGTATCTACAAATGATTGAGAAAAGATCCCAAATCCTTGTTAGGAGCGTATGTCTTGTTCCACTTTGAATTTCTGATCTAGCATCTCTGTGACTACTACGTATTTTTTAAATGAAAGATCCCCGTCTTTAGGGTTAACATACATCCTGAGGTGCACTAATCTAACGTGCACCACTCGGTGGCTTTTTACCCGCGTGTACACAGTGACCCACCGTTGAGACAAGACAGAGGACATCCAGGGCGCCTCAGGGGACCCTGCGCGCCTTTCCGTCCAGACGCCCCAGAAGTAACCCACGTTCTGACTCGTGTGAACCCCCATTAGCTTTACCAGAGGATCTCTGAAGGAAACAAATGAAAACTTGAAGGGCCTTTGATTAGAACTAGCTCTGGTGTGAACCTACCCATGGGCTCCAGCCAGTCCCCGTGCCAGCCTCGGGGGGCCAGGTCCCGCGCAGACCATGCAGGCGCTCTCCGCAGCCCCGCCCCCGGCCTCGCCCCTCCTCTCTCAATGTTCCCCTCCCAGGCGGCGCGGCGCAGGCCGGGCAGCAGAGACCGCTTTCCTGTCCTGTGCATTAGGGGTAGACACGCCTCCCTCCTCCCTCTTCAACCCACCTCCAGGACGAGGCGTTGCGCGCATGCGCAGGGAGAGTCCCAAGGCGCGTGCGCTGGGCCGCGGGGTCCTGCGCATGCGCAGGCCGGCCGCGAGGGCGGAAGTGCGGCGCGGCGCGGCGGGCGGACGGCGGCGACATGGCGCCCTCCAGGAGTGCAGGGGTGCTTGCGGCCGTGCTGCTCCTGCTGCTCTGCGGGGCGACCGCCGGCCGGCGGAGCGACGTGCGCGTGCTCACGGACGACAACTGGCGGGAGCTGCTGGAAGGAGAGTGGATGATAGAGTTGTGAGTCGCGGGCCCGGGGCGGCCGGCGGGTGGGTCCCGCTCTAGGTCCGGTCCGGCCCTCCCCGCAGAGCCCGCCGCGGGCCGCCGCCGGTCGTGGCGGGCGCCGAGGGCCCGCGCGTGTCTGCGTCCCTGCCGCCGCGGCGCTGCTCTCCTGTCCTGTTCTCTGCTGTCCCCCGGAAGGCCGTCTGCGGGTGGGCGTGTCGGCCCCGGAGCGCGAGCTCAGAGTTCTCCGTTGCGCACCGGGCGTTCTGGTGTTTGCGTAATGCCGGGTGCCCTCGGGCCGGGCCGTGTGCGTCTTTCTGGCCTTTGTCGTCTTCCTCTGCTGCTCCTCTCGGCTCCGCCTCGCTGCTCCGCGCGTGCCGCCGCCCGGTGCTGCCCCTGCGCCCCTCTGGGCGGTGTCGCTCCGCGAGATGTGCGGGGTGAACCCGGCGCCGGCTCATCGCCATTGTGCGAGGAGATCGTGCGCCCGGTGACTCGCGCCAGTGTCCCTTCGGCGTCGGCGGGAGACAGAAACGCTGTCTCCTTTGCTTTAGTCCCAAAGCTGGTGGGTGCGGCTGATTGAAGCTAGCGGTCTTAGTGCTACTACTGAAGAAGCCGTTATTCAGTGCTAACTGTGTACCAGACACTGCGGAGCGCCTCACGTACGTTGTCAGGTTTAGTTCTGTGCAGGTTCTGTAAGACAGGTACTATTCCCCGCATTTTACGGAGGAGAGACGTCCCTAAAGGCCCTAATTCGTGTGTCCTGGTGTGGGTCTGCTGGCTTCCTTTCGTCTCCGACCCTCCCACGGAGTAGACTTGCGGTAATTGTTGTTAGAACCCTCCCCCTTCTTTAACAAGGCTCAGGGCAGTGTTTCTTGTGTGGTGGGTTGCCGGTTAAGGAGGGAGGTGGACGTCCCCAAGGGAGAACCCGGAAGGCCACATCAGTAGCTCTCGAGTCGCAAAATCAAAAAAGGCATGGGACATTTGTTTGGCAGACAAGATAGGGGAGGATGTTTATACGGCGTGCATGTAATCTGCAACTGAGTGAATGAATTTTCAGACGTCGTTGAAGCTGCAGGGGAGAGGGATGTAACCAGCGACAGCATTTGGGGTTTTTTTGTAGCCTACTGATTTTGAAGTTAAGTCTTTAAAAAGTGTCTGGGAAACAAAAGGAAGCTGAAAAAGGGATCTAGTAGTCTAGTGATAGTCTGCGCTTATGACAGGTCAGCTCGCCTTGTTAAACCTGTCCTGACAGCGGTGTGTTACAGAGAGGTTTCCATTTAATACGGTTTATCATTACAGCTTCGGCTCTTCTGCACGGTTCTACTCTTGTTCCACAAGGCCTGTTACTTTTAGGAGTGTTATTTCCATAAAATACGTCAAGAAGAAATAATAGAGTACAGAAACTGTACTCTTGTGTTTGGGTGTAGGCCTTATTCTTCCTGGCTCCATTAAAAAAACTGAGGCAAATCATAAGATAATATACAATAAAGTGGGAAAATAAAACTCTAGGGAAGAATCGGGGCCTTGAAAAGATGCTGAATCCCAGAGGAGTAATGGGCATGCTAATGAGCTTGGCAGCCGACCGGTCTGTAAAGCTGAGGACTCAGAAACAGGCTGGCCCAAAGAGCTTTGTGTGGCCTGCCTCATGTTTGGGTCTGTGGGTTAAGTTGTTAGGTAACATTTTTACATAAAAATGCAGATTTTCAGCTGCTTTTAAGTAAGACTAGCCTGCCAGAGTGACTGGGCAGGCCGTCCTCTGTGGCAGCTGAGCTGGGTAGGGGATCCCTCCTTAAAGTTTCCTCATTCGCCACAGCCTTGGGCACTTCCTGGTTTTCTCATACTAGCACCTTGCATTTGTGACTGAAATTATTAAAACTGGTGAACTCCAAATTTGGCATTTAGCTTTCTGGTGGCTGCATTTTAAGTAGAGAAAGCCAGAGGTTTTTAAAGAGCCGTTTTGCATGTGAAAAAGTCCTTGTGTCTTAAGAACTTACTCTCAGAATTACTCTGTGTGATTAGCATCATCATCAGTTCATAGTTCTTGATTTCCGGAGTCTTAGACCCACACTTAAAGCTTTTTCATCTTCACAAAATTAACAACTTTGCTATCTTGTTTTTAGTATAAAATATTCTTTATGAATTACACATTTTCATCCCAATATAGTCATTGGAGTGCTTAACTTTTTTCAAAACTGTATTTTTTAGTTATGCTCCATGGTGTCCTGCTTGTCAGAATCTTCAACCAGAATGGGAAAGTTTTGCTGAGTGGGGAGAAGATCTCGAGGTTAATGTTGCGAAAGTAGATGTCACAGAGCAGCCAGGTACTGTAAATCTGTGGTTAGCTTTGTTTCTTTGCACGTTGGGTTGATGTATTTATCTTGTTGTCCACATTACATGGTCTTGACTCTATCTTTTCGTTAGGTTTTACAAACGTAACCATCTGTTAAGCTAGCTGAGCCCCTCCTCCCTGGTGGGGGCTCAGTGTGCAGAGGCTGCAATGAGCAGATTCCCTGCGAGTGTAAGCAGTTCATTCCTTTTAAGTGTTGCTCTCAGGCACCTTGGAGACATTGCCCCTCCCCCCCATTCTTCCCCACATAACTGCCAGCCCGAGACTAGCATGTAAGACGCCTCTGAGAAGTCCTTGAACGTGGTGGTCCATGTGGACATTGGCCAAGCCATCATTTGCATCCATCCCAAGCTTCAGAATAAGGAGCATGTCTGAGGTTCTTTGTACAGTCAAGGACACGTTCCCTGACAAGTGATCCGAATCTCTGTAATTAGGTTCCAGATTTAATACCTATGATTTGAGGACATGGGCTCTTAATTACAAAGCTCTCATGGTTGTAGGGTCAGGTACTCTCCTGACTTGGCCCCCTGGACAAGTGGCAGCCCCTGCCCTCAAGGATGCTCCTGTCTTAGACCAGCCTCGTCTTACCTGTTGGTCGTAATGAACCTGGGTTCATCACTCTGACCCCATCCCAGATGGTAATGATAGTTAATATTTATTGAGCACTTATCTATTACAGGTCCTGCTTCAAGTGTTTTGTATTTATTGTATAATCTTTACATAACCTTGTAAGATAGTTAATGTCCCCATTTTATGCATAAGAAAACTGAGGGATAGATTATCCTCAGTTATGTTAGTACTTAACACGTGGTTAATAATGTTAGCTGCTATTGTTAATTGCCCATCTCATGAGAGATTCATAATGTTTTCCATTTTTAACAACACCTTAAACTCTGGCTTTGTTTTTTGAATGTCAAATACACTTTCATTTGATTTTAGACCTTTCTAAGACTACCGTTATATGTGCTGTTCTGTCACTCATCGCTAGTGGTCTTATCAGACGGTGTAATCCATCAAGTGTGTACACATATGTATAAAGATACTCACAGATGACTTCAATATTCAGGCTTTACATACTTTTCATTAAGGTAATGTGCCGTAGTTTTTAAGTTGCTTTAAGTACATAATTGAGATTTTTTTTCATTGTTTATATTACAAAGCTCAACTATTTTTAGGTATAATTTCGTATTTTTTCCCTATTAGTATTAAATAATTCAGAATCAACTATTAAGTAGTGAGTGATTGGCCTGTATAAAATCTGGCGTGTGTTCTTGCTCGTGTTTATGTGAAATCTTTATCTTTTGTAGGACTGAGTGGGCGATTTATCATAACTGCTCTTCCTACTATTTATCAGTAAGTGTTTGAAAACTCTGTGTCTAATGGAGCAGGATGCATCGCAGTGTAATCAAAATAGCAGGCCTCTGGCCTGGATTGTGTCTAAAGAGCATTATATTCAGTAAGTGTATTAGAAGGCTCATTTTGCTCTTAGTGTCTTTAGAGAGATGAGTGATGTGTCTCAGAGATCTGTAATTTTTTTGGAACGTGATATTCACATGAAATGGTGATACTGTTCAGCACTGTAAATGATTAAGAGCCCGGAGTTGTGGTAAGTCCCACAGGAAGTTTGTTAAGGAACACTCACTGGGCTGGAGTGGTTCCTAGAGAATATGGGGTTTAAACCCAAGCTTGGAGGTAGAATTTTCAAAAGAGTGCGGAGTAAGCATTTCATCCGGAGGACAGTCTCGTAAACAGTAATAAATAGGGACATGATATGTTCAAAAATCTGCTAAGAAAGTGCTGTAGCTCCACCTTGGGGACGGTAGAAGGTGCAGTGGCTGGGTGGTACGTCAGCACGGAAAAGATTCTGTAGTCTTCGGTGTGGGGTCTTCCTTTGAACTCTATCTCCTAATGGGGATAGGACATTTCCAGTCTGCTCCTGCCCCGAACCTTAATGTTCCTCTGGCTCGCGGGCTGATGCAGGAGGTGCTTCTCTCCTCGTTTAAAGAGGACACGATGAGCTGGCAGTTCTCTGCATTCTGTGTATCACTTTCCACCGTGTCTGTGTACTTGGTTCGCCCCTGCTTCCCGTGTGTCTGTTTGAGTGTCTGTTCTGTCTCCACGGTGCCTCCCCTCTCACTCAGTCTTGCCCCAGCTGCCTTAACTGGCTGTCGTCAGTCTCCCCCTTTCCTTTCACTTCTCTGCACCCTCTGAGCGTCCCTGGAGTATCCTGCCCTTTTCCTTTTGGTCACATTGTTCATCATGCCCATTCCCCTCATTTCTCCTGTTGAAATCCTGCCTATCCTTCAGAAACAGCTCAGATGCCATTTTCTCCGCAAAACTTTGTTTTGTTGAGTGGAGTCTTCTTGTGGTCTACGACTGAGTGCATAAAGGATCCTCCCACCATACTGCAGGTAGTAGGGAGCTGTTGAAAGGTTTTGCATATAAGTGATAAAGAAAGGAGTGTTAATAAGTAGGACTAGACTGGCTGAGTTACTGAAGGTAGTTTAGAAGTGGTGAAGGTGTGGCAGCGGGGAGAGCATTTATGACCCTGGACAGAACTCGTGGTGTTGGGAGGGGAGGAGGAGGTGGGCGTCAGGAAGAGTGCAGAGCAGACTGTACGAGAGAGTCACCGACATGGGTACAAGGGAGGCACCGCCCCGGACTCCCCCGTGATTAAAGCCCACGATTAAAGTGTGCTGGCTGAGAGGAGGTGGTTGTGGCCCAAAGTGCCAGAAAAATGCCTTCAGTTCTAACCTAGAGTTTAGCAGTAGCTAATAATCAGTAAGTGCCAGACACCGTTCTGCAACCTTTCACATAGTGTCCCTCTCACACGCGTGTTACACGTAAGGCTGAAAGTGGCTCTCTGAGGTTTTCTACTTACTGTGCTTTTCCCCAGTTTTATTGAGATATAATTGACATATAACTTCTTACTGTTTCATAGTGTTATTATTTGGAAGAGTAACGGTAACAGTCTTAAGGCTTATGATTGTTTAAAAATACGACCTCATTGTTTAGTTAAATTTGAGGCGAAGACATCCTGAGTAATTGGTATAATTTGTCACTTGTCGTTGCTAATCATTTTGAATATTAGGATTGACTGTAAAATGAGTGTAAAGAAATAGGACAAATACAGAGCTTTTGGGTGCTGGTTAATATTGAATTCTGATCCTCTTTAGTTGTAAAGATGGTGAATTTAGGCGCTATCAGGGCCCGAGGACTAAGAAGGACTTCATAAACTTCATCAGTGAGAAGGAGTGGAAGAATATTGGACCCGTTTCATCGTGGTTTGGTCCCGGTTCCATTCTGTAAGTATGAGGGCTCTCTTTATTTCACTATTAGTTGGGACAGTTAACCGTATTTCGTGTAAGCAGAGCATTCCAAACTTGGTTTTAATTCTTGGACTCTTAAGGTATATTCAGATTTACTATGGTATTTTTAGTTTGACATTATCTTCAAACTCAAACAGATACTTTGATCCTTGTTAAGCAAGAAGGAGGCATTCTACAGAATTAAGTTGAAGCCTTTTCAGGAGTAGTTTTGCTCTGTAGATATGGTCATTTGATCATTAAAAACTAAATAATCCCCATAAGAGTGTGAGCAATGTAATGGGTGAAGCTATCGTTTGAACCTAATATTTGAATGAGAAGCCTTGAACACATATCTACTCATGCTGCTTTTGGATGTCAGTTCTTGACTGGGCGTGATTGAATTATTCCACCTGTTTGGTAGCTTGGATTGGTATGCATGGACAGTGCCCCTGTATATGTATAGATGCGTTTCCGCATATCAGCTTGCTGTGGAGCAGTAAGGGCTGGAGATGGCAAGCGTGTTTCCTGCAAGCCACTGGGCCACAAGGCCTCACAGGTCATTTGAGAGACCTCTGGGGACAGTGAGTTTTGCTGAGTGACTCATCCTGCTGTGGCAAGCTGTCCCTTCCCGTCCCCTCCACACAGTGGCCCTTGGAGGATGAGGGAGTCAGGACTCTAAAGGCGTAGGAGGGAAAAGTTCTCCGGATTCTGGGAGTGGGGGATGATCAGCCCTAGGCACGACTTTGCAAGAGAAGTTTATCTTTAGCACCCTCCCCTGCTCCTCACTTCCTGAGAAAACCTCTGCCTCAACTTGTCCTTTAGCTGTCAGAAGTCGCCCACTGAGCGCCGGCCCAGCTAAGGCAGGCAGTGCTCCGATAGTCTAGTTAGTGCGGACTGCAGTGAGGCCACAGTGCTTGCGTTTCAGTTCCTTGTCCCTGTTCCCATGTGCATTTTAAACAACAGAAGCACCATAATTAAAGTCCCTTTCTGTCTTGAACTGAAAATGTAGCTGATTGTTGTTCTTTGAAATCTCGTAAATAAGCTCACCCTCTCCAGTGGAAGAAGGGTTGCTTGTCGGTCCCCGTTGGGCCCTCAGCACAGCAGTGCGTGCCTTTTTTGTTGGTGGACTGAATGAGGGGCACTCCTCGTGTTGGCCTGCAAGGTTCACCGCCTGGTGACGGGCCGTCAGATCAGGTCATCCAGTGTGCAAGAGCTCTGCCTCGTGCGCAAATCAGTTTGTGTGTTGGTGGAACACTTCTGCCAGACGGAAGACAGTTGGGAACCCACCAACTCTTCTTCTTTTTGGAGGATACCTTTTTCTAACTGTCCATCTAAACTGCTTGGGTTTAATTTTGTGAAAATAATTAACTTTACTTATATGATGACTTAGCATTTATTTCCAATGTAGTTATTTTGTACAGCATTGAACTCTATTGAACTAATACTATTGTAAGTTTTATTTAATTTTGATGCAAAATGGGGGTAATTCTTAGTATTCCTTCAGGCTCCCTTCTCTCCTCATTCTCTGGAGGGTTTTAGGGTGAATAAGAGCTGCCATTGCTGATGTGAGCCCAACTTTAAACAGCTGGGTCCTGTCACTCAGTGTATTGGAGAAATCATCAGATGAAAGGTGAGAAAAGGTTGATGTCAAAGCAACAGGAGAAAAGGAAGAAAAATTATCAAGTGTTATTTATGAGGACATCACATAATGGCAACAATTCAGAAATTTAATTTTTATTAACAAGTCTTCTTATTACAGGCGTGAAGTCAGTGATGTATCACTAATCTTGGCTAATGCCAGCAGTGAAATCTGTCGTGTTGGGGGATGATAGTGCAAACAGAGATGCAGATATGCACACACGTTCTGCTTCCCAGCTGTGTGTCCTCCTGATTTTCGGTCCTCTCTCTTTTATTTTAGGATGGGAAGTATGTCAGCACTCTTCCAGCTCTCCATGTGGATCAGGGTATGAACTAAAATTTTATTTCTATTGAACATTTTTGACACTATCACTTTTTTTAAATGACCAGGTTTTTAGTTTACTTTTTTCTTTTGATTTTAGACTTGGCATAACTATTTTATTGAAGACCTTGGATTACCAGTTTGGGGCTCATACGCAGTTTTTGCTTTAGCAACTCTGCTTTCTGGACTGTTTTTAGGACTTGTAAGTACTTCATTTTCAGAGTACTAGGAAGAAAAAGATTTTAAAATTTGATAATATAGTTGCACTAGCTTTATCATATATGTTCAGATTTTTCATGTTTCTTTCTGCAGTGTATGATCTTTGTGGCAGACTGCCTTTGTCCTTCAAAGAGGCGCAGACCACAGCCGTACCCTTCCAGTAAGTGTTTGTCCTGTTCATTTCTGGGACGGGATTTCATTGCCCTTCCGGCTTAGGTTTCTAAATATGGAGTGCTGGTTTATGTCAGAGGGGGATATAGATTTCATGTGAGAATGACAGCCCAGTGGATTTTGGAACATAGTTATTTTCTTGGTTTTTATAATGTGGAGAATTTTAACATTGCATATAACTTGTAGATATTTCATAACATTGATCCAATATCAATTTATTTGAAAATTCCATGATATTCGTGGATCCATTTGAATACACTTGAGTCAAAAAGGTTGACTATATTCCACTCTTGAGTCAGTCATTAGTACAGTGACGCATTTGAGTGTTTTTCTTTGTATGCTAGCCAAGTCTAAGTTTTTGTGGTGGGATATTGGAAAAGCAGCTCCTGTATCTGATTGAGGATTGGCGTTGACACTGTACTGACCTACAAGATGAGTTTGTGTAATTAGAAGTATTCACAGCTCTCTGTCTTAATAGAATTACCTACCAGTCATTTATTTTTTGTCTTACACATTGTGATGGAAGTCCTCCTGTGCTGCGGTGAGGGACTTTCTGTCTTCCCGTCTTTTGCTCAGCAGCTCCCTGGAGTAGACTGTCAGTGACGTGCTTCCTGTTCTGTGGTTGAGGAGACTGAGGCTCTCAGAGACCAGCTGTCTTTCCAAGGCCACAGGTGTGACAGTGGAGTGCAGGTCCCAAGTCAGGCTCTGGGCCTGGCACCGTCATTGCGCTGCCTTTCTTGACTTAGGGTTTGTTGAGGTCAGGACTCCTGGAGTGGAGTCCCTGCAGATGCCCTTACAGTGTGCCTGTCTGTTGAGCCACTGATGTTTATCTTTTCATTTCTTAGATTCTCGCACTGATGCTAAAAAGGGACGTGTTTAGGGGAGGGAATTGTTTTCCCCACCAAGGGCCACTGACCTGTAGGAAAAACTGTAAGCACAGATTACTAAAAAGACAGTTTAAAAGTTGGTGAGTGTACATTTTGTATTTATCTCACTTCAAAACCTTAAACCTAACAACAAATTTGTCTTTTAAGTAATCTGTGACACAACTGGTAGATACTGATCCTCACTTTCAAGTGATATCGCCCCTTCTGTAGCAGGCAGGTGATTTGTTTTCCAGTGTGCATGCTAGGCTTAGATTTTCAGTTGCTAGGGAAAGACCCAACACTGTCTGGCTTTTAGCAAAATGGGAATTGACTGGTTCATGTAGCAGGGAAGTCTGAGGGCACAGCGGACTGGATCCTGGGGCTCAGAAGTTGTTAAGATGTATTTCTGAATTGCTCGGTTGTCCATGTGTTTGCTCCATTTTTGGCTCTTCCCAGTCCTTAGCATAAAATGGTTATAGAAAGCCACAGCTCACAATCCCAGAGCAAGAAGGAGCTACACTTTCTCCCTACACCCGCCCATCTTCTGGAAGCTTTCTGTGCGCTCCACTGTGAAAGGGCTCACTGGCTGGAACAGTCACTGTAGGCCGGGGTTCCTCAGCCTCAACACTGCTGGCCTTCCAGGCTGGATGATTCTTAATTGTGATGGGCTGTCTTTTGTACATTGTTGGGTGTTCAGCAGCATCCCACTGGTTGCCAGGAGCACCTTTCATTTGTGACAGCCAAAAATATCTGCGACATTGCCGGTGTCCCTGGGACAGAATCTCTCTAGTGGAGGACCACTGCTCTAACTGCGGTGCTTGCCCCACCGCGTGGGCTGTGGCACAGGGAAGGGCTGTGGACCCGAGAAAGGGACGAGGGCAGACCAGACACAGACTGTCCACTGCCTTGTGGCTTCTTCCAGCTTGTCCCGCTCTCTCCTACTGGGGACTGCCTGGGATTAGGGGCAGTCCAGGTCACTGAGCAGAGTAAAGCTCATGGGCCCCACTCTGTGCTATTTCCCAGTGCCACCGTGCCTTCTGAGTTTAAGGGAACTATAAAACAGAAAGGGTATGTGCGTGTGTGTGTGTTTAAAAATTCCCTGGGCTGTACACCTAAGATTTGTACATTTTCTCAATTGTTTACCTTACTAAAATTAAACGGGAAGAGGAGGCACATTTATGAAACCACTTGGAAAAAACATGGGTCGGAATCTAAGCTTCAGCTGTAAATTCTGATTCCTGTTCTCCTGGGAGCTGAGACCAGGGAGAGGTGAAGTTTATTTCAGTCTACTTAGTAACTAGGAGATTTAATAGCAAATTAACACAAGATAGTTACATTTAGAGCCATATGTTTTCTCAGAGCATCCATATTCACAGCATTAATTCTGGTTCGTTAATTAGTTCAGTTCATAAATAGGTGGGTAATTAGAACTAGTTTGGTGAGTAAAATGGGTCTTCCAAACCAGTTTTTATTTTTATGGTATCATTTATTCTTGAAGACAACTTTCTCCTTTTGGAAGTCCAACATATGGTTGATTGATAAATGCCATGGCATTTATGGGGCTATGAATTGTGTCTTGATTTTACCGTGATTGTAATACATCAGCAAAACACATTTCTGGTCTTTATCTTTAAGAAAAATTGTTACCGGAGTCTTCTCAACCTTTGAAAAAAGTGGAAGAGGAACAAGAGGCTGATGAAGAAGATGTTTCAGAAGAGGAAGCTGAAAGGAAAGAAGGAACAAACACAGACTTTCCACAGAATGCCGTCAGACAGCGCTCCGTGGGGCCTGCCCTGGCCACAGATCAATCCTAGTTAACTTTTATAAATATCCTGGTAGGATTTGGACGGAAAGGGAAGATTGGTGGTTTCTCTTCGTGTGGAGTGAACTGTGGCTTGTCTGTTGCAGGGTTCAGGCTAGATTGTCGCAGATTGAGCAGTCTACCTTCAGAAATAAAGTAGGGCTGTGTGAAAAAGTTTGAAATCGATTGAAGAACAGCATGGTGGTTTAAAGCGTTGTTTAAGTTTTGAAAAATCTGGTGCCAAGCAATAAGATTTGTGTATGTTTGTTTAATAATAACCTGTTTCAAGTCTGAGTTGAAAAATTAATTTCCCAAGTATTGCATTATTGAAGTATTTAAGGAGATTACTTTAGAGAAAAAGATTTCTCATTTGATATAATTCTTCTCAGTTTCACTGTGTGAACAAAAGAACATATTTCCCGTAAATGGGAACTTTGCCCATTGTCTCAAGAAATGTGTATTTCAATGACAACTCTGTGGTCCCTTTAGAGATAGAGTCTAAATTTCATATTTTTAGATCATGCAACTAATAAAAACAGTGTTCCTTTGTTCGGGTTTTCTGCACCGAATGACACAGGACATGACTGATCGGGAGAGTTCCCTGAGTCTGGGGGATCCTGGGTCCCGTAAAGGCGTTGTCACCTTTGTTTCCTCTGTTATTGTGTGATTTGTATTTTTCTTACCATAGGTTACATTTTTCATTTTCTAAATTGCCTAATTTCCTGAAAACATTTTTCATGTTTTAGTAAGTAGTACTTTTTTGTTGTTTCAAACTGAAGTTTTCTGAAGGATCCTTAAAATTGAAGAGCTGTCTACTGATGATTTAAAGTGTTGGCCACTCGTTTCAGATTTTACATCATTCTTGTTGAGCCTCTACTTGAACTTTTTCTTTTGGATATGAAAGTGAACATTCCCGTTTTTTATTTGATGTTGTGGAAAAGCCTTGGTATTTTACATTTTGAGGATCCACAGAAGCTTGACTTGATATAAAATACAGTTATGTTCTACTCAGGAGGAAGCGTTTGACAGTGTGTGTTTTCAGTGTGTATTTGTCCCCGTGTACAGAGTTCCTAACTGGTTTACAGTCAGTGTGCTTGCTGTTTGGAGCCTGGAGCCGCTTGTGTTCCTGAAGGACACACTGTGTGTCCTGTGTCCTCCTGTGGTGTGGGTCCCAGGTAGAAGCAGCAGGATAGGACACTGGGTGCACCTTCACTCCTTGAAGAGTGAGGGCAGTTTACAGCTGGGGGGCGGGGGTGGCCGATAGAGAACTGTGTTAGCTGCAGGAGGGGGAAACCCGTGACTGTTGAGTCTGAGTCCCTCTCCCTTATGTCATAGACAGTGTCTGTAAAGTCCCCTTCTGTCTAGATCGTGCTGCTCGGTCTATGATCATGGTGTACGACAGCCTTCTTTAAAGGTCTCCTTCGGAATATTGAATGTTCTACCATTGAAGAGTTTGGATGTGTGATAACATTGTGATGCTTTAGAAAAATATTTTAAGCACAAAAATAAACTTTTCTAAGCACTTCACTGAAGCTGAAGATAGTGTGGTTTCTGTTTGCGTGTTCAGAAATGCTTGCTTTGTATTTAACAGTGTTCAGATGAATAGGGTCTCACTGTGTGTGTCCTCGATGTGTGACATCAAGGCTAGAGTCTCACATCTTTTTCTTTTCCTTGAGGCAATACAGGAAAATAGTGCTCAGTAATCAAGCATTCTGTGTTCTAGTGTTCTAGTATATGTGATGTTATAAATTTCAAGTTTTTAAGTAATTAGAACATATGATTATACAGAAAATTTAAAGTAGGCTGAACAGGTAGAGACCTGGTATTTCAGAAAACAGTGCGTTTCTTCAGGATTGTCACCGTGGACATCTGGATGATCAATTTCCATCACACCGGAGTCTCACAGACACTGTGGGGTTATTTTACCTTTAAAGATCCCTTTGGTTTCCATTATTGGTGTCAGGGGGCTCAGCAAGGCAGCTTAGCTACCAGTGGTTTAGGAGGGAATAAAGTGATGTCAGCGTCCTGGAGAACTCTGCCCCGGATCCTGTAGCGCCACTGTCGACTGTCGTGTTGTAAACGCTGATCGCTCCAGTGAAGGTGCGTCACAGGACTGGTGAGTTCTCGTGAGGATGCGATCCCTGCGTGTGTAGTGACAGCCGCCGTCCCCGAGTCGCTGCTGGCGTTGTGCCCCGCTGTGCTCCTGCAGCTCCTGAGTCCTGCCTGCAGCGTGCCAGCCTGCATGCCACACCTTCAGGCCAGCAGGCCACAGGCTGATGGGTTCAGTCCACTTCTGACTCCAAAGCTAGTCCTTTTTTTCAGTACGAGTGCTGAAAATTCAGCAATCTGTCTGTTAAATTAGAATATAAATTTTAAATTCTTAAAAATCTCACTCAGAATGTTGCAACTAATGCTATTCAGAAATCTCAGAATTTGGTAGTTACGGTTTGTGATGTTGGGCACACTAAATACTTGAGGTTGTTACAGTGAATGATGCATTGAAAGCAGATTTCTGAGGTCAGCTTGTTCAGACCAGGGCATAGAGGGCATACTCGTGGACCTAATTATGTTAGGATGAGATGGACATTTTTGAATGAACATTTTAAATCATTTTAGGGTTACCAAGGACATTCTGATTTAACACAATAGTTTAAGGTAGAATTCTTTGAATTGATTAATTTTTTCCCAGCTTTATTGAGGTTTGATTGACAAATTACTTTTGATGTGGTTTTTTATTAATAGATAATTGGTTTGGGATGGGATTTAAGTAAGTGGTCCTGCTGAGTAATTGTATAATTCTAAAAGTAAAATTTTGAATTTAATGTCCAGTTGCAGTTTTAGATTTGTTGGTATTGCACATCTAGCAACTTTTGCATTTGTTTTAAAACCATTTAAACTAGAACATATTTAAATTGGAATTTTGATAATATGTAAGTAGTAAGGTCAAATTATATACTTGAACAGATCTAAAATATTTCCTCTCTTCGTGGTGGTGTATTTTGACTCATTAATTACAAGTGGTGATCCTGTCAGTGTTGTGGCCGTGGAATCGGCTGTCCCTCCGTCCCACACCTTTGGCTGTGGGGTGTGACTTGTGAGCCTGGTTTCATCAGGGACCACCACTCAGCCTGGTTCTATCCTGAAAATGAAAATACAAGAAGTCAGTTGACCAGATAGAGGTTTGATTTATCTGAAACTTCTTTTAAATATAAATATGATTAAGGGAGTCATAGTTTTAAATTAAGTGAAGATAGACTTTACTTTGAAGGATTACTTAATTAAGATTTTTTAAAAAGTTTCCTGGTGTCAGGGTTTTTAGTAAAGCATGTCATAGAAATAAGGTTACTATTAGACTGGAATATTTCGACTCAGGTACTTAGGAAGATTGAACGTTGCTACCTGGACATTCCTCAGAAACTCTGAACTTTAGATGTCTGCTTCCACAGAATCAAGTATATACTTGGTGGGAGATTTTAGAGGTTCTTAGCTATATCTCCCTTGCCTCAACCTAACTACTGTTCCTGAGACGACTTTAACAAATCAGCTGCCATTCCCTGAAACCTCCTCATGGTCCCTGTGTTGGTTCAAGAGCCGTCTCAAATCCCTGAGTCCTTTATGGCCCACAGTCATTTTTTTCATAAGTAAGTGATGGTGTGGCATCCATTCTCTGGCAGTTAAATGACATGCTGTCTGGTAATATTTCTTCTCTTGCATTTATTATACCGATTAACTGAGTGACATTGAGCAAATTGTAATACATCTCTGGGCCTCAATTTATGAAGTCTTTTCTGGGGATCTCTGCCTTTAACAAGACAGTTACTGCATTCATATGTTGTCTCTAAAACCCGATTGTCTGCTCCTTGAGGCCTGAAACTCATGGTTAGTTTGAGACAAAGCACAGCGTTGTGGGGAGACTTCTGGACAGAGGTCGAGAGACCTGGCTTCAAGTCTTGACTCTGCCCTTGACTAGGAATGTGACCACCACCTCTGGGCATTGATTTTCATGTTTGTGAAATGGGATGGGTCACTAGGCACTAACCTGTGTCCTCAGTCCACTGAGATGGAGCAGGACAAGAAAAAGGCTCTCCTGCCTTTACTATGGTAGTAAATGCTGATGTCTGCTCTGCCCTGACACTCGCATCCTTCACAGCAGCACCCAGATACTCAGTTCTCCGTCTTTCTCTGCAGCCATGTGCTTCACAGGGAGCTGACTCCATCCTCATTCACTAGGGGTGAGTCCTAGTTATTAAGACACGTGGTAATCCAAACCAGTGATTGATGCAGTCAGTAAACATGTGGTCCCATTTGAGCCAGTGAAGAGACGGGGCTTCTGGTAAGATCTCTGTTCTTAAAAATGAGACTCAAGACACGGTTCTCTTTCTTCTGGAGTTTGCCATTTTCTGGATGTGATGCTGAAGTTTTGTGGCCATCCCACAGCCTGAGGATGAAACAAACAGGAGGGCGGAGCCAAGAGAATCTCAGAAGCAAGGCTGTACCCTGAGGAAGCAGAGCACACCCTACCCGTGGACTTCTTGTTGTTTGAGACGATTTTCCTTATTATCTAACCATCTTGAGTATGGCTTTTCAGTGACTTGAAACTAAATATCAGCGTGGCTGTCCCCTCTCGGGACTTGTGCACGGTAGTGTCTTGATTTGGGTCAGCTCAGTTCCATGTCTGTTTCATCTGAGCTCTCTCTTCAAGCTGCGGTTTACTTTTCTCACAGTGACAGTCCAAGGTCAGGAAGAAAAGAGCTAATCTTTATACTTGTGGTTGACACTTAATTCATGGCCGAGTCAGACCTGTGCTGCAAACTACCTGGAATGAAATCCCGGAAGCTGAAGAGTGTGTTGGGTTCAAGTGTAAACATTCAGGGTGAATCAGGCTTTGAGCCCGAAAGAGCCTTGTTTGGCTTTTTAAATCCTCTTTTGCTTGGATTTTGTGTCTAGTGAGCAAATTGCTAAGTATCAGTTTTGACAACGACTTAACTCTTCTGCTGAGAATGGGAGCAATGCAAGTTTGAAGGTGGTGAGAAGGAATTATTTTGCCATTTTGTCCCCCTCGAGAGGGAGGAAGTAAAGGACGAGGTGTGGTATGTCTTCTGGAACATTTCTTCTTTTCTTACTAGCTTATTCTTTGTTTATTGTCAAGATTAAATGAGAAAAGTGTATGAAATGCCAATTGTTTAACTCAGCATGTGCAAGCAGCTCGATGTGGAAGGTTTCCTAACCCTCATGTTCAGGGGAGGGGATTCTGGTTGAATAATTAATTCTACTGCTTAACAGCTATGGCTGTGTTGTAACTTGAACCATTTCTGAAGTGTTGTCTCGGAGACCTGTTGAGAATGTGGTTCCCTTTTGATGTGATTTTAAGCTCTCTGTCAGTGGGTGCTTTGACACCTTGTTGCTGGGGAAGACGAATGACTAGGCAAATTTCAGTTACAAACTACATGGAAAAATTTTTAGTTATGTTCACTGTTTATGTGTGAATTCAGGTCATTAAATGGCCCCAGCCTTCAGGCTGATTTTTGATCTGAGGATATGCAAATTGCACAAAAAGATGTTACTTATTCTTGCCCTTGGATATGAGCTTACAGAGAAATTACAGTACACAAAACAGGACAGTGTCAGATTTTCATTAAATTAAAAGGCTGTCCTTTATTCTGAGGTTATATCCTTCTACTGTTAAGGTTTTTAAGATTAAAAATGCTAGATTTTTGAAAATGACCTTACCTTAGTAACATTGAGTTGACAGTCTCTTGTGAGTGTCCTAAATTTGGAGTATTTTACTGGACCATAAAATTTGCAAGTCTGGGAACCTCTCATGTAGTCGTGATGGAATTTCTTCCCTAGACAGCTCATAGAGGCAAATAGGAAGTGAGGGTTAGGTCTCCTCAGTCAGTTGATTTCTTCCTGCTTCACGAAGCTCTGTGGGGAGATTGCAAGCCATGCCGTGGATTACATCTGTAAACTTAAATGCCTCTTCATGTTGTTAAATAGAACCCAAGTCTGATAAGAAAGGGCTGGCTTATAGGAGATCTGTCAGGAGACAGTTTGTATTCCTGTGTCCCTTACGCCTGTAGTCATCCTGTTTTTCTGTGTGGCTATGCTGGGAAGGATAGGATCGTCAAGGTGAGTGGTTATCTTTGCATTTTAGTTGCTTCAGTAGCATTTCCACCTGTTCTTAGGGAGATCAGACTGAACCTGGTGCTTGCTGCTGAGGCATAAAGACCAGTGGGGTACACTGGGGTTCTGTGGCCTCTTTTTGCTAGTTGAAACATCTTATCAAATGTGTAGTAACAAGAAGTGCCCAAGTGACGTTCCTGTGGATCCCATCAGTGTCTTGGCACCACGGCAATGTACAAGTGTTTGCCTCGTGTGTTCGTTCAGCTCTATGTCCTGCTGACCGTGAGGTAGACCGCTGGAGGAACTCTGGTGCTGCTCGTTATCCAGCGCAGCACAGAACAGCTTTGGTTAGAGTACTTTCCATTTCGTTTCACTGGTGACACTCCATCCCGTGACCCCTGCGGGTTTACCCTACCTCTCGGTGAGCTGTTGCGGAAACACTTTTCTCACGTGTGTTGCTTTAGCGTTTATGAAGGGCTTTCACAAGCTCTGACTCATTTGACTAACAACAGCCTTAGTAAGTAGCTAGGGCAGGTGTTATTATTTTATGGATTAGGAAACAAACTCAGAGAGGCGGAGAGACCTGCTGGAGGAATTAGGACTTGATCTTGCATCGCGGACTTAGTGGAGTTCAGTGCTTCTCAAGTTATCTTCTGCAGAACACCAGCCCCACCAGACATTTGTGAAGAAGACCCCCCATGGTGACATGCGTTTGGGAAAGCCTGTAGATGTGATTCCTTCTGCATGTCCACAGTGTAGACCGAGTCCCTGCACCAACAAGACCACTGTGCCTTTGTTCAGTCTGGTGTTTCCCAGGCTTATCTGAATATAGGACACCTGCTGAAAGTGACACCTCCAAACACCCCAAGGCATTAGTGTTCCTCAGAGTACACTTTGGGGGATGTTAGTGTAGCATCTTCTGTAGCGTGCCACCCTAATCTTATATGGGACTTTTGTATGGCACCTTATAATTAAGCTTCCTACTCTGTCATCGAATGCCAGCTTCCTGAAAATGCACAGGAATAATCCTATTGTTTATGCAAAGCTGTGTATTGCTCACTGTGGTAAGGACAGTCACTACACTGACAGTCTCAGGCACATCTTGGAGAGCAAAGGCAGGTTATGTGAGTTCTTTTGGGGTCTGGTTTAAGGTGGGTTTTTGATGTGAGGGTGTGTTCATGATTGGATGAATTCGGGACTCGGGTTTAAAGTGAATCTTGGGTGCTGTCTGTCGTTCTGAGCAGGGAGAGTAAGCTGAGTAGTCTAGTGTTCACATAAATGGCTTTGAGGAAGTTCTTGAAACGAACAGTAAAGTTATTTGCAACTTTAGCTTCCTGGGCAAGTTTCCTAGACTATTAATGCCGTGTGAGTGAGGACAGGCGCGTGGTGGAGTTGTTGGTGTTGACAGGAAGCTGTGTGGGGCGCACGGTTTCAGTGTCACGCCTTGTCGTCCTTCTTTGGCCTGAGCTGAAGGTCTCGCCGCTGGGGATGTGACTTCCCCGCCTCTGCTCCAGGTCGCCACTGCTGTTTGGAGTCGTGATCGTGTGCCAAGTTTCCCAGGTGGTGGTGTCCACATCCGTGAGTGTTGCATTTTTCTGTTCTTTTCGGTAGTCATTTGTTTAATCGTGATGGACAGCAGCTGCATAGCAGCATTTCAACCTCGCGATCACCCACCTGAGCCCCTTTATAACAGACAAATAAGCAGGAGAGGGGTATGATCAGTCTGTAGAGTTCTTCTAAGCCGTGCGCCAAGAGGACCCAAATTAAACCAGAAGAACAGATTTCATTTCCAATTTGTTAAGTCTTTATTAGCCAAATTATCTAATGTTGTGATTTCTTTCTTAGCTTTACAGTTCTCTTTAGTAGTATTAAAGATGCTCTAGAGGTCTGCAGGAATATAAGCACACCATTTTCCCCCTAAAACACCACATGCTCCCTCTCAAGACACCAATATTGTATCCAATGGGCTCTTATTCGATTGAACTTCCGGAACCTCTCGAATGAGGGGTTCCTTGGTGGAACTTGATAGCGGTGGTGGCTGTGTCTAGCTCTCCTGCTTTTGTCTGACCCGTAGCATGTAAGATGCCTCCCTCCTTCTTGGCTTCTTTAAAGTGAAGTGAAGAGTCCAGAGGAGAAAAAACAATCCAGAATTCCCTGTGAGTGGTTAGGGTCTCAGTTCCCACATCAAGGCCCAATTTCTCGCCTTTAATTAAGTTATCTAATCTCTTTTTCTAAGAGGGAAATTGACGAGTCAGAATGGGTCCCGGATGGTGTCAGACTATCCTGTGGGAAGGTGTCTGTCTACCAAGGCAACAACCCCGTGTCCAGTTTGCAGGTCGTCGTAACCGGTAGACTAGTGATACAGACCTAATTGTGTTACAAACCCAGTCATTGGTGGCCACCCAGTCATCTGATTTTGGTCAAAATACCTCTCTGGGGTTGTCAAATAGTTTTTTTTAATGATTTGGGGCCACTTATGAAGAGTAGTCTGGCTCCAGGTGATGAAATTTAGTGTCAACACCGTTACTTATTCAGATTTAAAGTGAAAGAAATAGCATTTTACCCATAAAATTGGATAGTGAGACAGCTTCCGGATCCTCACCATCTGTTCACTTGTGCTCTTCCAGGCTCTGTATCTGTGAAAGTTTGGGTACCAGAGCTAGTTCCTGCAGAAGGTCCCAAGTATTTGTTTTGCTGGAGACGGGAGTCTTTTTTTTCTAGATATGTGATAGATTTTAGATCCCTGGCTCTCTGTCTTTGTGTTGTTTCCCATCAAAAAAGTCACCTAATGAAACGATTTAGTTCAATTAAGCAGAAAATCACCTGATTTCGTTACAGGGAAGTGGAGCCAAGCGAAGCTGGGTGGCTCCTCCCAAAGGAACATGTATGTAGTCCCAACGGTCAATTCAGCTGTATGCTTCAACTAGCTCCTGAGTAAACTGTCTCTTCCAGAGGACCTGGTCTTTGGGTTTTAGGATGTTCTGGATTCAGGAGGCCTCTGAGGAAAGACTGCTGCACCTGACAATGATGAGCCTGGGTGTATTGCATGGGCCTCATGCAGTGCTTGGTCATGTCTGCTTGCTCGTGCTGTGGGGGGTCTAGCATGCGTCGTAGTATTCCTAGATGCCTGGGCCTGTTCCTCACTCCTGAGGCAAGAGCTGATAAACCCCAGGGGAGTCAGTAAAGCCAATGGGAATATCTTAGACCCTAGAGCTTTGAGTCTCTGAGGGCTTTGCTAAACTGAGTTTCAGAATTCTGCTTATTCTTTCGACTCTTCTTGGAAATTGGGCACAATATGGATGACACACTTTCCGAGTAAGTGGTAGGGCTTTACAAAGCTCTTTAATTAAAGTCAGAGGAAAATCAGTGCCCCAGTCATGAGAGAGAAAGAGAGAGAGAGAGAGAGAGATTTGAATTCCTCAGGTTGGGGGCCTGGAATCAGGTAATCTTTTTCCTACTGCAGAACCAGAGCTTTCTGGCAAGAAAGACTTCAGTCGATCCTGAGAATAAACAATGATCAGGGTGCATTTAAAACCCATAGCAGGTGCGCTTGTAGGAAATCCGTCTGAAGATGTTCAAAGAGGACCTGAATATGGGGCTTTTGCCCACGTTCAGCCTATACAGTTTTAGCAGGGTTATACAGGTAACATGAAACATGCATCAGAGACACCACCAGCAATTTTAGGGGTTTCCCTACTGTGATGGTTAATTCTATGTGTCAGGTTCACCAGGCTGAGGGATGCCCAGAGCGCTGGTAAAACGTTATTTCTGGGTGTGTCTGTGAGGGTGTCTCTGGAAGACAGTAGCGTTTGGATCAGCAGACTGAATAAAGCTGACGGCCTCACCAGTTTGGGTCAAATCACCTGAGGGCTGGAATAGAACAGAGAGGCTGAGGAAGGTGAATTCTTTCTCCTCTTCCCTTAGATATCAGAGTTCCTGGCTTGGGGCCTTCAGACTCAGACTGAATTATATTACTGGCTGTCCTGTTTCTCCAGCTTGTGGATAGCAGATCCTGGGACTTGCTGGCCTTCATAAGCATGTAATCCAATTTCTATAATAAATCTCTTATATTTATATCTGTGTATGTTCTGTTGGTTCTGTTTCTCTGGAGAACCCTGACTAATGTACACACCCATGTTGCTTCAGTACAGCGGCCAATTTGTCCTTACTGTGGTGAGTAATTGCATGGAAACTTTACATCATGCCATGCTGAGAGTGCCAGAGATGATCCTTAGGAGATTTGCATCCAGATGTCTCCTCTCTGACTCTGGATGTAATTGCTGGCATTCTGTAATAGCCTCCTTGAACCTCTCCAAGGATCTGGTCTTTTGGGATTTCACCGATGCTAACGTCTTAGCACGGGATGCCTATCTCGCATAGTGATCGGCCAGAGCGTTTTGTTTAGCGTTGCATTATCCTTTTTGGGGATGAGTTCCGACCTTTATAACAACCAGCACCTTAGAAAGTATTAGGTCGCTTAAAAGTTCTTTAATCTGCTAACTGATCTTAATTGGATTTCCTTCTGAGGTCAAGAATACTTATTGTATCCAAAGCACTCTAAAATCATGGACTACCCCAAAAGCGTATCTCCTGTCAGTTAGTATATCAGTTCTCTTCTCTCTGAGTAACCCACATGTGCTGGTGAGTGCACTAAGTTCTGCCATCCAGGCGAATTTTGCCTCTTGCAAGGGGTCATGTTCTGGAGGTGGAGTGAGACTTGTGTGTCTCTCTCCTGATACTTTTCTATGTAAGTCTGATGATTTAGACTTCAACAAAGAAGTTTAAGCCTAGATTTTCTGCTAAACCAACTTGAGTATAGATCATCCATGCACAGAGGTTAAATAGTCATGAGTTTCCCTTTCTCCATGTAATAGAAGAAGAGTAGCAGCGTTTAAAATATTATAACAATGAATGGACATGTGTGAAAGAGAAAATAATAGGATTTCATAGGGGTAAGCCCGCTTGCTAAGAAATGTGTATTTCCAGTGAGCAGCAAAGATTATACAGCGTGAGATGCCATCGGGTTTAAAGGAGACGCTGAACCACGTCTGCGGAAGCCTCCAGTAGGTTAGCTGCTGTGGCCGTCGCCCTGCCCAGGTCGGCGGGTTTTGCTGCTAGTCAAGAGGAAGATTGTAGTAAGCCATGGGCCTCTAGTGGTTCCCGTGAAATGGAGCCAGAGCATTAACAGCGTGTCCAGATCACTCTTGTACAAACAGGCAGAAAGATTTATGATAATTAGGAAAACCCAGAGTGAGACACAGTTGAAAAGCTCAACTTTGCTGTTGTAGCACAAAACCAGCCTTGGACCATCTGTAGATGAATGAATGAAGCTATGTACTGGTAACACTTTATTAACAAAACAGGTGACTGGATATGGACCTTTTCTTGTATCGAAGAGTTTAGTCCTTTAATATTTATTGTGGTCACTGAGATGTTTGGAGTTCTTTCCGCTATCTTATTTTGTGCTTTGTAAGTGTCCTGCTTTTTAGGTACATATTTTTCCCTTTCCTTTTGGATTAATGCAGATTTGAACTTTTTTTTTCAACTCCATCTTTCTCTCCCGTTGAAAATGATGCTTTCTATTTTAATTTTTTGCAGTTCTCCTAAAAATTCTAACAAGCGTATTTAACCTAACAAATTCAAATTTTAATCACTATTTTTGTCCATCTCCCAAATCATATGCTATTATGTTTTATTTTAGTTGTCTATACTTAACCCCACAATTTAGGTATTATTACTGTTGTTGCTGCCTTATGCAGTCAGTATTAGTTTAGGTTCTCCTATATATTTTTCCATTTATTTTGCTTGCCATTGGTTTTTGCGTCATGGGCCATCTTTTTGGGCCCATTTTACTTCCTTCTGGAGTAGGTCTTCTGAATTTTGGAAGCCAATTATGAGACTAATTTATTTAAGGTAGTCTGTCTTTTTTCCTCTGGCCGCATTTAAGATCTGCCTTTTGTTGTTCTGTAGTGTCTAGGTGTGAATCTCTTTATTTAAGTTTCTTAGGATCCATTAGGGTTCTTGAATCTGAGAATTTGTGCCTTTGACTAGTCTTGGAAAATTTTCAGCTATTATGTCTTTGAATATTACTTCATCCCTATATTATCTATTAGCACCTTCTGATGGTCTTTTTAGAGTATCTTAAACATTTTCCCTCTTTCCTCAGTATCTATTGAATTCCCTGTTTTAATTTCCATCTCTTTTTTACTCTTTCCTTCATTCTGAATAATTTCTTCAGAACTATCTTCAATAGAAATTCTTTCTTCAACCACATCTAATCTTGTTTCCTCTCTTTATTGAGAACCTACAATGTAAATTCAATTATATACTTAAAATTTCTGGACACTCATGAAATCTGCCTGTTCATACTTTAAATGCTGTCTTTTTATATTTCAGAATGTTCCTTGTAATTATTTCCGGTCATCGGAGTCTGCTGCGATGGTTTGTGTTCTGTCGAGGGTCCGTTGTGTATGCTGATTGGTTTCCTCCTGTGTCTAAGGATTTTTTATCTTAAGCTCCTATTTACTTTATCTGTAAATTCTTGGGGGCCTGGCCTTAAGGTCTCTTCCTCTAGGATTTGAGTTTTTTCTGCCAGTCACTTGAGTGTTTTACACTACATTCTCACCTTGGAGTTTTTCACACCCAAGGGTAGTACAGATTTTGTCTGTGTGCAGGGCCCTTCTTCCAGAGCTGGGGGAAAATAGGCAATTTCTCTGCTATTTCTCTCACTGTTCCTCTTCTCTCTGAGGGAGTTGTTGGCGGGCCTTGTCTCATCTGACCTGTCAGCCTAGGTCCCAGGCTTTTTCTCCATTGCCCTGCTTGTATAAAGACCAGAGAGCCAGAAATCCAGCCTCCAGTGGTCAGTGGCAGCTCTTGCACTTAGCCGTCTCACTGGATTCAAGTTTCTGCTTCATTTCTGGCCTGGACATTTTTAGGCTTTAATTGCCCAGCGATGACTTTAAAGAGACTTAAAAAAACCCCATTTTATCCAGAACTTTCAGGCATCGGTCTGGAGTTTTTCTCAAGTTACTCCCTCCACTAGATGGTCTCAAACAGAAGTGCTCTCCTGTTCTTTTTGGTATTGTGGGTTTATGCTTTTATAAAAAAAGTCTCTTTAGTAGGGTTTTGAGAAAATCAAAGATTAACAAAACCTTTTCGTTGTGGGAGATCGTGTAACTGTTACATTGGGCCTTCTTTATACTGAAGCATAGGGTGACAATGTCACAGAACTGAGTTTAAATGTACAGCTGCATCCTGAAATTGTGTCATGCTTTCATCTCTCCCTTTTGTCGTCACACGTTTTTAATAAATCAGTTGGGTTTGACAGATGAAGGTGTGTGTCTCAGGGTACGTTCCTGTGTCATTTCTCTTGGTTAAGCTGTTATAACTGACTATTATACTGTTCTATTCATTTTAGTGAAACTTTAAAATGATATACAGGAGATGTCACAAAGTGATAAATGTTGAGACTTTTACTTCCGGATATGCTTTCCGTACTGTTAGCTCCTTATTAAATTCATAAAGGCTGGAGAATGACATTCTCATGGGGCAGAAGAGAAATGGCAGAGAAAATACCTGAGAGTTATTGTCTTCAGCTCTTATTTAGATAAAAATCTATGTTTTGTAGCAGAAGACAAAATAGTTAATTAACTTGGTAAAGATCAAATTTCTTTTACCTTGAAAAAGGCGTGTTTATAATTAGTTTGATGCCTAAAGGAGGACTGTCTCAGCAACAGACTCCAGTCAGTGTGGTAGACTCACCTGTGTGGATGGAAAGGAGTGGGGGGCGGGGGGGGGGGATCTGCACTCGGGGTCTGGGCTTCACAGGGTGTGGGATCCCCTGAAATCATGTACAGTTCTGCATATGTATTTATATTCACGTGTTTTCCTGGGGCCAACCCTCCTTGGCCCTCACATCCCCTTTGCCAGGTGCATTTGTGCAGTGCACAAACTGTCTAACTGTATGTGGTAGTTAGATTTCCTAAAAGCCTGCATTCCGTAGTTTGAGAAACTGAAAAAGATAAATGAAAGCAACATGATTTGACATACTGAGGAAAACTTGTCTTATGGTGCTGGGATTTAGAAACTTAAAGGTTCTCCTCATCAGGCATGTTAAATATGGAGGTGATAAGAGTGAACTCTCTGACTTGAACTTTTTTTCTTTTAGTGAGGAAGATTGGCCCTGAGCTGGCATCTGTTGCCAATCTTCCTCTTTTTGCTTGAGGAAGACTGGCCCTGAGCTAACACCTGTGCCAGTCTTCCTCTATTTTGTATGTGGGACACTGCCACAGCATGGCTAGTGAGTGGAGCAGGTCCATGCCCAGGATCTGAACCTGTGAACCCTGGGCCACTGAAGCAGAGCAAGTGGAATTTTAACCACTCAGCCACAGGGCTGGACCTGAGATGGTGCATTTTTTTGCAAGAGTACCACAGAAGTCATGTTCTGCCTTCTCAGTGCCCCATTTCAGGGTGCATGATGCCATTATGTCTTATTTCAGGTGATGTTCACTTCGGTCACTTGATTTAAGATGTCGTATGCGAGGTTTCCGCACTGTAAGGTGAGTATTTTCCCTTTGTAATTAGTAAGCATCTTGTAAGGAGATACTCTGAGACTCCGCAAATATCCTGTTTCTTGTATTTCTTTGCCTGCTGATTTACCATCCATTGATGTGTCGACACAAATAATTCATAGTCAATCTATAGATCAGAATTGGGGTGAGTTTATTACGAGCCAGGTCTCCTTTATCCAACCACTCCCCGTGGATGGCCGTGAGCATCTAGGCAGCTTCTAATAGTTTGCAATTACAGACAATGCTGCAATGAATAACATTGTGCATATTCATTCTGTATTCTTGGAGATTTATCTTCAGAGTAGATTCCTGAAAGTGAGATTGCTGAGGCAAAAGTTTAACGCATATAAGTTTTTAAGTATGGTCAAGTTCCTTCCTGAAGGGTTGTACCCATCTTCGTCCCCCCAGCAGTGTGTGGGGGTGTTTCCCGCAGCCTTGCTAGCAGAATGCTCGCGCTCTCTAGTCTGCCAGTCTGATAGGTAAGAAATGGTGTCTCAGTGTCGTTTTAATTTACATTTCTCTAACTACATTTTGAAAAATATATTTAAGGGCCATTTAATATTTTGGGGGTGAATTGTTTCTTCTTCGCCCCCTTTTACGGGGTTTGTGGCCCTTTCTCCTGTGGTTCCCCAGAGCTCCTTACCTGTTGGTGTGTCTGCTGCGCATACTGTCCCAGTTTACCGGTTGTCTTTGCCTTTGTTTATGGGGTTTTGCCGTGCGTCCTGTTTGTTTTATGTGGGCAGATGATCGGTCTTTTCTTTTGTTGCCTCTGTACTTTAACTCGTCGTGTCTACACTGAGATTGAAGAGGAATTTACTCTTATTTTCCTCTAGTTCTTGTATAGTTTTGTTTTTGCACTTAGCTAGCTGATACATGGATTTATTCCTTTGTGTGACATGAAATGCAGATCTAATTTTACGTTTTTTTCCAAGTGGCTGCCCAGTTGTCCTGGCACCACTTAAGAAAAGTCCATCTTTGGCCCAGGGAGTTGAGACGTCACTTTTATCAGGTACTAAATCGCATGAAGTCACCTTTAAAAATCCATCTTTGCTCTCGTTGTGCTTGGTCATGGTGTGGTTGGTCTCATGCTGTCTGTTCATTGCCTGAGGGCCCAGATTCGTGCTTGTTCTTCTGAAAGAATAACTACCGCACCAATAATCTTGAAAGCCAGAGGAACTCACCTTCTGGCCATGCATGTATGAAACACTGTCACCCGAACTGAACCCACAGCTCTGAGACGCTGCCCATCGGGAAGACGCTGCGGTGTCTGTCTGCTCTGGACGAAGCTTCCTCCATGAGTCTCAGGCTGCTCTGGAAGCACTGTGTGGAAAGCTTGAGCATCGGCCTCCTGAGCACCGGCTCTGACAAGGGTCCTTGTTGGTTCCTTGAATGTTTCCTGAGTTCAGCCGCTGGATCCAGGTTGGCGTTCTGTGATGCTGTGATTACTGCCAGAGCAGAGTCATCAGAATTATGAGGCAGGTTAACTTTCGTGGGCACCTACGCCCCGAGTACAGAGTTGCCAGGTGACAATGAGATCCCATTAAAATCTGGAATCTGGGAACTATGTCCAGATGCTGTCCTTCCAGAAAGACTTCACACTGATGTGAGGAGGAGCCGTCCTGCAGAGTCCTCCCGTCTTCGCAGCAAACGGGGAGCTGTCTGGAGGAGTAGAACATGGGGCTGATGCAACACGGGCCTTTTTGATGGGTCTGCGGGTCTGGCTTTGCTTACAGAGACCGCATTCTGGGGCTTCAGGTTTCAGAGCACGTGGAAAGTGACAGAAAGCCAGAAGAGTTTTAATTTCTTGTCTTCATTTTTCCCTTTTATTTTAATACTGACTCATTTTAAAGTGGAGGAGAAACATGTAGTGAAAAATGAAGCTGTGGCTTCTCTTACAGTGACTTTTTCTTTTACAGACATGTTATTCATGCGCCTTACCTCCAGGGGGAGCAAGAGGGTTATGGTTAAGTAGCAAGAATTCGTGAAGACGCATTCTCCGCTCCGCTCCCCTGCCTCCCGTCCCCTCCTCTTCCCTCCCCTCCCCTCCTCTCTCTTTCACCCTTCCTATATAAACAGTAGATTTTGAAGAATCACATGCTCTTCACCATTTTCCATTTCCCTGGTTTCTTGAGGTGACATCCGCATAGGTCTCCAGAAGCCCTCAGAGGCTCCTCTGTCTTCTGGTCGTCAGCCTGCCTTCCCTTCTGGTGCAGGAGGTGCCCGCTCTTTCAGAAGCTGACTCTGAAGGAGCCCAGAGGGATGTCTGTTTCAGCAGGTGGGGCTGTTTCTCTGTAAATACCATTAGCCCCTTCACCCCATGGCTCCACTCTGCCCTTCCTGTATTAAGTTAGCGAGGACTACACATTCTTTTTTCCTATTCTATCCTGCAACAAAAACGTTAGAGTGTATGGCCAGAAACGAAACCGTAGGTCCTTTTGAAGAGAGCCCCCAGTCCAGGTGGCTTCTGGGCTGGTCCTTTGTTGATGGAATAGTCAGAGTTATTCTGGAGCCCAGTTTCTTGTTGGTCTCCCACTGGCACAGGGAGTTTCTCCACGATGACAGATCCCAAATAAATATTTGCTACTTTCTCTGGGATAAAAGCCTGTACAAAAATGATGCCCTAATTCTAGCACATACATTTTTTCTCTCCTCTGTGGCTAATGCTCAAATAGGGATGGGTTTGTGGTGCCTGAGTTGTACACTGCATCTGAGAGTTTGGCTCGAGGTGGGTGGGGTCAGTCAGGACTTTTGCTCTGTCCTGAGTGGGTGGCCAGCAGGAGCCCCAGGCCTGGTGCAGTCTGTGCACACGCTGAGCACCATCTGTATGCTACTGGCTCCCCGATTTTTGTCATCATCTCAGACCTCCCTTCTGAGTGGCCTGTTGGATATCACTTGATGTCTGATTGGAATTTCAAATCAACCAGGTGCAAAACAGAATCCTGGGCGTTGCCCACCCAAACCTGTTTCTTCCCATCTTCCCATTCCAGTAAAATGGACCATCTGTCTGTTAGTCACTAAGAAGTCATTCTTGGGTCCCCATTTTCTTCACCCCCTACCTTCTAATCCGTCAGCCAGTTCCACGAGTTCTACTTCTGAAATGTTTCCTCCACCTGCCTACATTCCCTCTCCCCCTGCTCTCTACTGCACCTCTCCGGACAGCAGGCTTCCCTTCTCTCCCACCTGACCATTAAGGCAGGTTCCTTCCTAACAGGTGGAATGATGGCAGTGGTTTGGAAAGATTTAATGTGCTTTTCTCCTTTTCCCCGAAGGTACCTGCTCAGAGAGGGGATAAAAGAATTCAAACCGAAAGAAAGAGTTAAGGTTTGGCTTCTGATGTTCAAAAATCCGTTTCTACAGAAAGACAGTAGGCTTGAAAGGTAGTCTTTGTAGGGAAAGAAAGGGTCTTATAAATTTGTTTTTTGGGTTTTTTTTGAGGGAGATTAGCCCTGAGCTAACGTCTGTTCCCGTCTTCCTCTGTTTAGTATGTGGGATGCTGCCTCAGCATGGCTTGATGAGCGGTGCATAGGTCCGCGCCCAGGATCCAGACTGGCAAACCTGGGGCTGCTGAAACAGAGCACGTGAACTTGACCACTTGGCATGGGGCCTGCCCCTATACATGTTTTTAGTTCTCTTTTATGTAGCAAGGATCAGGACTGCAAGATTAGATGATAAATTTCTGCCCTAACGTATGAAATATACTCTTAACCACTGATGCTCAGTGGTGAGGCTGGAGTTGAGAAGACGGGGCTGTGGTCACGAAGCCTGCACTTCTGCCCAGATAGACTTTCGGAGGAGGGAGACAGGAAGCAGACAGAGGAGGAGGTGGTGAGTCAGGGCCCCTGGTCTTCCCTCAGGGCTGCAACCAGAGACAGGTCTTAAATACCTGGAGGGACACGGAGCAGAGGGCCCCTTCCTGGCTTCCCATCTGGGGACATCTCCTGGAGGCTCTGGGAGGGGCCTCTTGGCCAACCTGGAGGGTAACCATGTGAAAATGAATTCAGAGAGGTGGTCAGGGGGTGTGAGGGTCTGTTTGTATCCCCAAGCCTTCCTCTGTTCTCCGAAGCCCGAGCCAGGAGTGGGAGCCTGTGAGGTGGCAGGGGCTTGAGTGAGTGCCTCCTGGCTGCAGCTGGCTTCCTGCCTGCACCCTTACTGGTCCCGCAGCCCTGCCCCACGCAGCAGGCAGAGCAGAGCAGGCCTGAGCCGTGTGAGGCTCTGGCATGTCTCCATCGGGACCTCCCAAAGGCTTCCCACGAGCCAGGACGAAGCATCAGAACCTCACCATGGTGAACGAGGCCCATGACCTGGGCCTCTTCGTGCTGCCCCGTGCTGTACTTTGTCGTCTGAGCCCCAGCACGTAGCCCTTTTCTTCCCTGGACGAGCTCTGCTCTGCCCCGTCTCAGGCCTTGCACCTGATGGGTGCACCTGTGGTAGTGGTGGTGATGAGAATGATGTGATGAGGAAGGTGATGGTGGTGGTGGTGGTGATGGTGATGGCAGTAGTGGTGGTGATAAGAATGATGATAGTGATGATGAAGGTGGTGGGGATGATGGTGATGGTGCTGTTTTAAAGAACGTTGAGCTCCAGGGAGAACTAAAGGAAATGGAAAATAAAACCCAACCTTTCTACAGTGCTTTCACCTATGTTTTCTCATTTCACCTTCCTAACAATCCTATGAAATGTGTATTATTACCATTCCCGTTTTAGAGGAGGAACTTGAAACCAAAGTGATTTCTCAACCATTGGCAAGCAAAGCAGGTGGTAAGCATTTAGTCCACTCTTTACGTGGAAGTATTTTTATGTGAAAATATTTTTGTGGCATATATTAGGCATTAAACAGATTTGAAAAACATAGCCAATTTCTTAAGATTAAAATAAAATCCTTCATGCCGCGTTATTGTTAAGTGTATTAGAAAGAATGAGTTGATCTATATTAACTTGGAGAGAGTCCTAATTTGTTGTTGTTCTTGTTGCCTTAGGAGGGAGACGAAGATGCAGATAAATGGATGCAGTAGGTTCCATTCTCATTAAACGAATGTTGAACATATTGGCCTCTGGCTTCCAGTTTCTTCTGGCTGTGCTGCTCAGTTTCAGAGATCGGCAGGTGGAAGGAGAGAGAGGTTGGGGTTACCCCCCACACCGGTCCCTTCCCTCCTCGCTTAGCCCTCGATCAGGCAGGTGACCCCAGCTCCCGTGGCAGCCCCTCTCCCTCGGCTGTGACCCTGACAACTTTCAGGTACCACCGTTTCCTCCCCGCTTGCTGTGGGCCTGGGTGATACCTGCCTCCCCTATCCTGTTGGAGGTGGTTTAGCAATCCCTTAACCTGCCCTGGCCTTTGGGACCCTTATGAAGCTGATGTGGCTCAGCTCCTAACCCTCTGTGCCCTGCTTTGTGGTGCCAGGCTGGGACTCTGCAAAATTGCACCCTCAGTTCTGGCCACACGAGGTGTGACAGGGAGCCCACAGGCTAAGGAGGAGGGCCCTGGGCCCCCTTTCTGGCTCCTCCTGCCCCATCCCCCTGCAGCAGCCTCCAGTGTTTCTCTGGGCTCCCAGGCCTGTCCTCGCGTGCCCGCGGCACCAGCCAGGTGGCACCCTGATTCTTGGCTCTGACACCCAAGCTCTTCCCTGGTTCCCCCCGGGACCCTTGCTGCTGGTTCACGGTAGTTTTCTGGGTTACCTCAGTGCCTCTCACACATTGAGATCAACAACCTTTTTTCTTTTTATTATGGTAAAAAACACATAACAGCGAATCTACCATCTTAACTACTGTTGAGGGTGGTCCCGTTGTGTTAAGTGTGATCACACTGTTACGCAACATCCCCAGAGCTGCATCCTGCAGAGCTGCAACTCTGTCCCCATAAACACTGCCCCTCCCAGCTCCCGGCACCCGCCGCTCTGCTTTCTGTCCCTAGCAATTCAACTACTTCAGGTTCTTCATGTAAAAATCTACTCTTTTAAACTAACTCTTTTTATTGAAATAACTGGCATAGTTTTCTGTTTTCCTGAATGTACTCTGATGAATATCACTCTGTAAATAGTCCCTCTTTTAAACAATTTCCAACTAGCCTCCTTGAATGTGCCCTCTGATTCCTACTGGGATCTCAACCGATCCGCCATCTTGGGGGATCATGAGCATCAAGTTGCAATCATAATGGAGGTGAAGCCCTTTTAAACCAAAAGCACTGTGGATTATTACTATTATTATTATGGTAGTGGCAGAATTCCAAAGGAGGATGGGTCTGAGCGTCCCCTGCGAGCTCCCCTGAATCACAGGGACCCACAGAAGAGGGACGACTAATAGGAAAATGGCCCAAGGTCAGAGTCCCACAGACCCTCGTGGCTCTAGACCTGAGGGTTGGAAAGAAAAGCCAGGATGGGCCCTCTGTCCCCTTTCCTGGGAGAGGAGTGGGGAATATGACAGAAGCCCTGTATTCATGGTCACCAGTTGATACGGGAAGAAGGTGGAGGGTCTGTGTCCTGAAGTGATATGGAGACTCTGGGTCCAGTCAGGACAGGCCTCCAATCCCAGATGTCAGTCCCCGGCGATTCGTGACACTTCAACATCCTGACTTAAAATGAAAAATCTGGTTGCTTTTCCCCGAGAAGTAAGTGACTGGAAAACCCCCAACCACCAGCCGACTCACAATTGCCAGAAACTCGTGCAGCTGCAGCCCCGGCTGGAGGTCTCCCTGCCAGGTGGGTCCCAAACTCCTGAGGAGGGGCCTCCTTTTTGGGGGGGTCACATGGTAAAATGAGGCCCTGGCACGTCTCGCCTGTGGGCTGTAAAGGGTAGGGGTGGGCAGGAAGTACTGTGGCAAGTCCAGTGAGGAGGCCCGTGGCTTCCTTGAACGCTGCCCTGGCTGGCTGCACATCCCGGGGAGCACGCGACAGGAAAGAAGGCCTCAGAACACGACGTCTGAGGGAGAGATTGGGGCAAGTCTGTAGCAGCTGTTAGCTAAGACAGCCTGAGCCCCTGGGCGGGCCGTGGTCTCTGGACTTGGGCAGGACTAACCAGGAGGAAAAGCTTGTCCCCAGGAGCTTTGTGGCTGGACGTCATGGGACACATGCGAGCAACTCCTCCGACGTCCAGGAGCTCTACAAAGCCCAGGAGGTGGTTTGCAGGATTGTGTGTGTGCATGGGATCTGGAACGATTTTCTGGAGCCTATAAATGTCACCTGATTCGTAAGAGGGTCAGTGCCCCTCCCTGCGACTTCCCTCAGCCCGGATGGAGAACAGCTCTAGATTATGAGTCACTGGGGCAAGACCTCGGCTTTCACCCTCGAGTCTCCAGCAGCTTCCTGCCTGGTGGTGCTTCCCGCAGAGTCTTTCAGTGAGTATTTACTGAAGTGGACATATCTGAGCAGACTTCAGCTTCTAGGAATCCATAATAAGTCCTTTCCATCCTGAAGGTGGGCTTGTGATGAGAGACCCTTTCCAGGATCTCAATAACAGTTTCTTCCATCTGTGGGGTGGCTCCTCCCACGGGGGCCCTGACATCAGAGAGCTGGGGAGGCTGAATGTGCTACTGGTGTCCCCACCAACACTCCATGCTTTCTTTTTCCAGTTTTATCATCTGGAAAATCATACTCTTCCTGTCTTTACTACTCAATGAAGTTATTATGGGGAATCATGATGAAAACAGGAAGGAGTTTTATCACAGACTCAGTGTCTTGGTACCAGCAGTGAGAGGTGAACTAGGAGTTGGTCACTTGCTTTACTTCCAGGTTATTAGAGGGGAAAAAAGAGACAAACTGAGGGAGGAAAAAGATGTAGCGAGATCCCGCTGTTAAGGTCATAGTAAAGTAACATGACGTAGCGTCAGTGAGCACGGAAGAAAGATAGCTTTGAGTCCCTCACTTTAAGACAGAGTAACGGAAATGAGTCAGAACATTACAGGCAATGAAGAGACTATCAATTTTTTTACCATTATCCTCTTCATAGTCAAAATTATTTTCCTCTTCATTTTAGTTCTGACTGCTGGTCTGCTAGGGATGTTATGATGGGGGGATGGGGTAGGGAGTGGGGACCATATTTCATTGGTTCTAGAATGCACATTTTCCACCTCCCAACGTCTCTGGGGATCAGTTGATGGTCTCCACTAGGCTCGGTGGAGATGCAGTTATTAATATTGCCGAAACTTGGTCATAGCTCCTCATACTGTCGTCACTGCAACTCAACTAAGTGCGTTGTTGTTACTGTAGGTGTTGAGTTGAATTGCTATTGAAAAGGTCCTCAAAAAGATTACACTATGACTTGGCGTTAAAATGAAAAATTATCATGTGTGCAGAAAGGCGCAGACACAGAGCAGCGGACTTCAATCTGATGCTGGTGAGGCGGATCTGCTTGGTTGGAGGGGTGAACACAATCACATGGTTTTTGCAAAGCAACAACCAGTGTTTTCTGGAACATAAGAGAGGAAGAGCCAGCCCTCAGGTGGAAGAAACTGTTACTGAGATCCATGGTGGGGTCCATCACAAGCCAGCCAAGCGACAGGAGAAACTGCCGACACATCTGGGAGGGACGGAGGAGATGTCAAGGTGGTGGGAGGCTTGCGGCTGTGGAGGACTGTGGTCAGGCGTTGGGCGTAGTCTGGTGGGCAGCATTTGGTCTCAGTGGTCCGTAAGAAAAGGTGTATCTTAGAATCAGTGGAAGACGGTACAAATGCAGCCTTGCGTCATCCAGGGAGCCACTGCCTTTTACGGGAAAAGGAAGATGGAGCCAAGGCCTTCTTTGCTAGTGGGCTTGCTCTTCTAAGATGCAGCACAGAGCTGGTGGATAGCTCACGCCACCCTGAGGGAGTATCCTGTAAGCTCCTGACACTGCTTACCCAGAGGACTGACTCGCAAGAGAGGGACAAGCCTCAAGAGCATGGGGGGAGAACGTGTCCTCCTCAAGACCAGGGGAACTTGAGATGGACAAAGGATGGAGAACAAAGTGTAGCTCTTTATTTAAAGAAAATGTTTACAGTTTTGAGGTGCTCTGCATAAAATAGCAAAAAATAAACCTAAATTCTTAAAACATCTAGCAGTTTCATTGACTACAACAAATATAAAGCTAATTTATTTATTTAAGGTATTTAAAGTAAATTCAACTCGTAAATATTTAATTGTCTGGAAGATTATACCTCTAAATTTACCAAGCATGATTATTTTATGAGTGGATTAAATTCTATATAATCAATTATTAATATCCCTAAAGTAACAAAATTAATTTAGATTAATAAAACCATCAGAAAATTAAATATTGCATGTATCTACATTTCTGCCAAATTTCTATTAACAAACAGAACATCAATAAAAACCACGCCTACAACTTGTTCCCTATCCATGCTGACCCGTCCCCACCTTGACTTTCCTCACACGTGGCTCGAAAACCCTTGACATTTCAGGTTCTTAATTCTCCATCATGTTTGTGGTAGTTCCTGTCTGGGGCTCACGGGCAGAGGCCATGGGAGGGCTCCAGGGAGGCTGTGTGCCCCTGAAACTATATGAAAAATCTGGAGTATTATGTGCTTCTTGGTGTGTCGGGAGAGGGATTCTGGTTGTCATCGATTTCTCAAAAGTGTCCCTTTTTTAAAGAACAAGAATCCATGAACTTTGGTCAGCGCTTTGGACCGGCTGTGCCCTGGCGCTGGCCCCAGGCAGTGGGCACTGGCCGGGGGGATTTTGCTGTGGCGCGAGTCTGGGCTGGACCCAGCGTCGATGAGGGGGCCGCTCATGAGAGACAAGACACCTGGGAAATGGGCTTAGTGATTCTGTCATGGTTTTGGGCTTTGGCTGCCCAATGTCCCTGCCCTTCCTCAAAATAAACAAAGACAAGCCACTGCATTCCTGTGCCCTCCGGGTCTAATCTGGCACTTTGAACTGTGTTTTTAAGTGACAAAAACCAGGTCCTGATCCTTTAGCTTTCCCCTCCCTCTGGCAGGTCAGAGTGTCCTGACAGGGACACGGATAAGCATGGGAGGGCTGAGGGGCTGCCATCCAGGCCTGTCACTGGTGGTGACTTTCCCGCTCAGTTTGAAAGTATGAAAGGGCCGGATTGGATGGGCACGTAGTTCCCTGGGATCCCTCTTCCTCCCAGGCCTGCCCGGCTTAGATGGATGCTCAGCCTCTGAGAGACCCAAGCTAAGATGAGACTCACGGGTGAAGGATGTCTTGGACTTGAGCAAGCATTAGAATTTGTTGGAGAGCTTGTTGAGAACACAGATTTCCTGGATCAGCCCCAGAGATTCTGATTCAGTAGGTTTGGGGTGGAGTCCTGGAATCGCTGTGATTGCCTGTTTACTTTTTTAAGCAACGTCTCCAAGTGATTTTGAGAAAAGGGCCATAAAAGAGTTTTGTTCTTCCAAATGTTGAGAGCTTGGATGAAGAGAAGGTTGTCCAGCCCTCGAACATTCTGTCCCCCGAGTCAGTTGTCTTGGATCGGGGTGCCCGCCCTCTGATCTTCAGAGAACGGCTGGCGGGGGAGCCCGGGCCTGCTTCTGCTTCTCACAGATATGGGTGGGCTCCTGATGCGGCGATGTCCTCAGCCTTCTGCTCAGCCTTGCCACCTCCAGCGTTTCAGCATTTCCCCAGCTGAGGGAACGCTCCCCAGGAGGGCACTGAGTATGGGATGAAACCTCTTCCTAAACCCATATCCACGAACTGCCTGTCAGGGCTGCACGTTTCCGAGCCCTCATCCCTCCAAGGCTGTGCATCGAAGCTCCGAAGAAGAGGCTGTCCCGAGCCTTCTACCTGGGAGGAGGCAGAGTGCAACGAGGAAACGCACTGATCTGGGAGTACTAAGTCATGCAGTCATTCATTCATCCCTTCATTCTCTCACAAGCGCTTGATTGCTTACGCGCGCTAAGCTCTGCGTTAGGGGCTGCGGCTCAAGGGTGAACGAGACGCAGTCCATGGCTTCACGGAGCTCTTACTGTGGCAGATGAAAGACGCTGAAAAATGGCTCTGAAGTGTCTACGTGGGAGAGAACAGGGGCTTCCGTCTGGTTTTAAGAGAGAAAGGGAGAGGCGTAGAGATTTATCTCGAGGTGAGCCTGCATTGCAGAGCGACTGGTCTCTCACAGCCTCTGTTTATTTGGGGTAGATGGTGAGGAAAAGCTGGTGGAGATTTCAAGGGGCCGAAGACATCACCTCCCCCAACATAACTCCGAGCCACCCCTTGGTGCCCACACCAGAGAGTAAACAAATCATTATCTAATTCATTTAATCCATCAACCAATTGATTAGTTAGTGACAGTTCCAAGTGCTAAGAAGTACACAGCCTCGTGGGAGCTCGTAAAAAGGATACTTAGTCTGGGGCAGGGCATGAGGGAAAGGCTTCTTAAACAGATAGCTTTTAACCTGAGGCCCGAAGGAAGAGGTGAGAATGGGCATGGAAGAGTCGCTTGGCCGAAGCCGAGGAGCCGGGAGGGGGTGGGGCGCGTGAGGATGGAGAAGCAGGATGAGATCCTACGGGGCTGTGGAGTTTGTCCTTTCTACTCGCTGATGTGTGATCTTGACTCACTTTCCTAATTTCTCGTCTGTGAAATGGGGGACACAACAACCTGACAAGGCTGCAGCCAGGATCAATAGCTGCTTTGTAACAAGTAGCTTTACAAAAACAGAATGGTTATGCCTGTCAGTGTCTGATAACTCACGTCACTCGCTTTCCAGTGGTAGACTGGTTCGGCAGGAGTCCCGAGGGGCCTCCCTGGCTCCAGAAGCCACTCCGTGTAGGGCAGGAGGCCAGTCTGCTGGGTTACACCCGCCCCCACCTGAGGGGCGTCCTCCTCGGAAGCTCCCCCGGCTCACCAGAGGCGGCGTTTCCTCCAAGGGACAGTCGAGCTTCTGGAAGGTTTTCTTGTTCCCGGGACTGCCGTCAATTTCATTTCTGTTGTGATTACTCTGACTTAATGAATTCTCGCCCATTGATTTTTGTTGATTTTTTTAAAAGTAAGTTTGGAAACAGCAACCTGTGGTTAGACAAACATGAATTTTTTATAACTCGGTGAATCCGTATTAATGGAACCTGTGGACGTGATGAATCAACATGACGTGTGCTGGTGGCACCTCTGAACAGGAGTTGTGCCTGGCGCTTACTTAAATTTTGTGTATCAAGTACGGCGTGGTCCACAAGTGATCAGTGGAGATTCTTGGATGAAATCCAGATCTGTCTGCTCTTCACTCCCTCCTCGCTTCATTTTCTCCCTTTTTAAAAGTCGGGTAAACACACGCAGGCAGAATTTCTAGATTGAACCTAATTGTCTGCTCTGAAGGTCTTATTGTCAACTTCACAAGAGTTTGCATAGCTCGTCTCTTCCGTGCACAACTGCAAATTCCCATTAGCACCTCTCCTTCTTGCATCCATCTGTGGTTATGAACATTTAGTCAGGAAGGAGCGAAGGAGGCACAGGAAACATCTCTGGGCCAAGCGTCGGGGGCCCTGAGCACTCATGTCGCCTCAGCCGTTTGCTCACTGTGTGACATTACAAGGGACGATTTGACTGCAAGTAACAGAGAGCTCGACAAGTGACATCTCACATGAAGAGGCTGAGTGATTGGTTTTTCACACAAGAAGGCTAAAGTAGGAAGTCACGGCTCGACTCCAGGACGAGGTTCCCTGTGTCTCTCCTCCCACAACCCTTAGCATGTGGCCCTTTGATCCTCATCTTGTGGCCTTCCTGTCACATGATGCCCATGCCAGCTCCAGACTGCATGGCTCCTCGGGCAGGAAGAACAGAGAGGGAGGAGGCATCCATGTCTGGCTCACATTCCCAGGAACTCGGCCTTCCAGGGAACCCTCCCAGCAGATGCCGCTGGTCAGACTGTCGTGCAGCTGCTCGTAGCTGCCACGGAGACTGGGAAATATTTAGCTGCTTCGCCCATGCGGTGGGAGGTGGCAGGGGATGCGGGGGTCAGAAACACCTGTAGGATTAGTGGAGGGCCAACCTCTGCCCCAGTGTCTGCGGACAATTTACGTCGTTTTGGACATCAGTTCCTCAGCTATAAAATGAGGGGTTCAGCCAGAATCTAGATGGTCTCTGGGGTTCCTTCCAGTTCAAAAGCAGGGACTCTCTGACTTTCACGTGTGTACAAGTCACGTGGAGGTCTGGCTAATTCGGATCCCAACGGCCGGGGCTGTGGAGCCTGAGTCTGCGTTTCCAACAGTGCCCAGGGAAGGCGATGCTGCAGGGCCGCACCGGGACGCGCAGGCTCTGAGGGCCTGAGCCCTCGGACCTCTCCCCGCTTTCCTCAGTGGACAAGCCAGCTGAAGGCCAGGACCACACAGACCCTTAAGTTGCCTAGAATGGCTCTGAATTCACAGAAACGTTCCTTCCGCCAGCAAGGTGCCCATCCCACTGTTTTTCAGCATTTCTCGATGGAGCGGTGAGAGCGGAGCCTCAGGCCTGAGGATCGTGCCAGCAGTCAGGAGCGAGGAGGGAAGGGCTGAGCTGCCTTCTTAAGGTCGTCCGCTGGTGGGTGACCGGCTCGGAGTCCAACCCAGGCCTCTGCTTCCGAGGGCCATGCTTTTTCCATTTTGCCTGCTGACTCCTGCAGAGGCCCACACGTGAGAGACCACAGGAGGACACACGACAGCCCCGTTGAGTGACAGTGAGCTTGGTGCAAACCCGTCCATGCTGATTCGTCTCCATTTGTCCCTCCAGCTCCTGTCTCCACGCTCCGCTGCATCCCTGGGAGACTGACCTCTGCCTGGACTCTGGCCTCCTGTGGGTCTGGCCAGTGGGATCACCTGTGAGAGTCTGTGCGTGTGGCAGAGACAAGGTTGGGGTGTTGATACCCGCTCCCCAGGGCTCAGCAGCGGCTGTTTCTCTCCTTTAAGTCCAAAACTCGGGTGGCCTCTTCTCTGCCTCTCACTGGTTCCCAGCAGCTGCTCCCCGTCCCCTCGGGCCTGTGGGATGGCTGCGCCCCCCGCTGCGGGGCCCTCTGTGTTCCCTTAACCCTGCCCGCTGCTCCGCAGGTAGTCCCTGTGGTTGCCTGTTTTCTGACGAGGCCGTGACTCACTGACTCGTTCCCTAAAAACATTCAGGAGGCGGGAGGTACCGTTAGACACCCCAGGAGGCAGCAGGAGACTTGGGGCCCGCAGCCGTCAGACCTCGGGGAAGGCTTGTGACGGGTGGGGAGGATTTGTAGAGACAGCGGGAGAGTATTTGAGAAGAGCGTCAGCAAAGGCAGGGACCAAAGGGGATGGGGGTCTGCCTGCATTGGGGACCAATAGTCAAGTGAGTTGCCTGGGGTTATTGTAATGACGCCAATGTTATCAAGTCCTCTGCTTGAACTAACTCATTTCCTCTTCAGCAGCCCTGGGGTTATCCTTATTTTTAGAGAGGAGGAGGAAACTGAGGCACAGAGAGGTTAAGAAGCAGTCCTGGTCGCCCAGCATCTAAGTGGCCGAGATTTGCCTCTTTGTGGTCTGGCTCTGAGCCTGCCCTCAGAACCACCATGCTGGCTGAGGCGCAGACGCCGCTGACTGCTTGCAGCAGGGATGAGATGTGAAGAAAGGGGGTTTAAGAGGTGGGCTTGGCCATGCGGGACGGCAGGTGAGCTGGGAGGGCGGGGGATCTGCCTCTCTGCAGAGCCTCGGTGTCGCGGGGCTCCGTCACCGTCGGAGCCCCTGGCTGGTGTCTGGCTTCCTCCTGCCCTTTTCTGGATGTGATGACAGAAGTTCTGTCTCTCCGTCTCTGCCCAGGGTGGGGTCCGTGTTCGTCTCCCTGGGAGGCGGGAAATGGAGCGGGCCCGGGGCGGGGTGCTGGGGGCCGCCTTGCACCAGGGCAGGCACAGAGGGCTGGAGGAGAGGACCCCGGCCTGGAAGTGCCCAGGCTGCATCCCGGGGTTGGGAGACAGCCCTGGGAGTGAGCATACTGGACGTGTGTTGATTCTGCTGAGAGAGGAACTTCTTTAGCGGCCAAACTGGCTCCACTTGCTGATGAGTCTCTTTCTGGTTTCCTCGGGGAAACAGAGGTTTACCCGGAGCCCACCTTCCCTCCTCTCTGAAGCGGTGGTGACGGGAGCCACCTGAAGTGGGTCATGAACTAGCCAAGGGCACGTGGCACAGAGGCCAACCCGATCGGGTGTTCACAAAGGTCACTGGAAATCCGCCTTCCTCGTCACCCACCTGCCTATTGTTAAAAGAGAAGCTGAGGCACCCTAAACACTGTAAGAGTTAATTTGAGCAAAAATGACTGTCATCGGGCAGTGCCATCCGGGGGTGTTTGGAGCGGCCGCCCACGGGGGCTGGACAGAAACTTTTACAGAGAAGAGGCGACGCGAAGGAAGGATGATGAGGCTGTTGGAGGGTAGATTTTCTCCCTTCCTTGCTGGAAACTTCTTATTGTGAAAGCTTCAAACATCCATGAATGTAAAGAGGATGAGACGTGCCGTCACCATCATCTGAGTTTAACAGGGTTCCACAGCTTGCCATATTTGGTTTATCTACTTTATTTTTGCTAAAGCATTTTAAAACAATCCCAAAACGTCAAAAATTAAGTCTCAAATACTTCACTATGCATTTCTAAAAATTAAGAGTATTTTCTCAGCACAGCGTTAATGCACCTCACAAAGTTACCAGTAACTCCTTGACAGCGAGTCATCCCCAGGCCACCTTCAAACATGTCCAATTACCAGCACAGTCTTTTTGTGGTTGATTTGATTGACTCGAGATCCCCACATGCATCAAGGAGCTCCAGAGAGAAACCAGCTGCCCTGGCCCTGTTTACGATTCTTAGAGTGGAGCTCAGGAATTTCTGTGCCTCTGCACAGTGACTCAGCTTTGGCGATAAAGTGCACCCACCCTAACATTTGTGGATTTGACTGTCCGGAAGCAGCTCCAGATGTCCATGGTGTTTAGCGGTGTCTGCCGAGGCACAGATGTGGCTCCTGGGCACTTCTGGGCCGTGTCTGGGGGGGCGTTGTTCAGCCACGGAGCTGGCACTTGGCTTCTCAAGGACGCTACGCTGTTCTCTCCTCTTGATCTTCCCTGATTTGGGATTTCACAGATGGGTACGGTTTTAAAAAAAGGGAGTCTGGGCTGGCCCCATGGCCGAGTGGTTCACACGTTCCCCTTTGGCAGCCCAGGGTTTTGGCGGTTCGGATCCTGGGCACCGACATGACACCGCTCATCAGGCCACGTTGAGGCAGCGTCCCACATGCCACAACCAGAAGGACCCACAACTAAAAATACACAACTATATGCTGGGGGGGATTTGGGGAGAAAAAAAGCAGAAAAAAAACATTGGCAACAGTTGTTAGCTCAAGTGCCAATCTTTAAAAAAGAAAAAAAGGGAGTCATACGTAGGATTATTGATTCTTTATTTTGCCAAGTAAGGACGTTAAAAATATCTCCTATCACCATTATTTTGTAAAAGGAAGAACACTTTAATAGTAACAGGGCAGGAATGACATTATTTCAGAATAAAGGGGCATCTTTCCCAGGGATGGTGGTCGGCCACCTCATGGTGACGTGTTTGTTCTGTGGCTTCAGTTTTCCCATTTTGCTGTGGACTGGTGAGCACTTTGTCACAGTTTGGTGTTTGGAGAGCATTCCTCTGCTCAAGATTGCTTAGGGAGTAGAAGCTTGTGAAGTGATAAAAATGTCATTCTTTTTTGAAAAGTAGTCATTGAACGGGAGATGAAACAGTAAAAGTTGAAGATGAAGCTAACTTGTGACGTGGGCACAGGTACAGGAGAGAAAGGCTCCTGTTTCGGACTGTGATTTGGGGGTGTGTCGAGAGCAGGTGTAAACTTTTCCACGTTCTCAGGTAGGTCTGGGGTTGGATCAAGAGATTTAAGAATTAGTTACTTTCTTAAATCTTTAGAGTTCTGACTGAATTTCCTCCTGGCTCCCAAGAACCCTTGTTGATCTTGCTCACATTTTCCAAGCCCACCTTCCCATCCTTGTCCTGCACCTCACACTCCCAACCCTTGTGTGAGACCCCAGCCGTTGTACACCCCCACAGAACCTCTCCACAGCGTAGCGCCAGTGCTGAGTGCATGACCCCACATTTGTCTCTCGCCCCCTCTGCTCTGCGGAGCTGCGGCGGGCGGAGCCACCTGTCCTTCTGCAGCCTCATTGCGTCTCCTCCGTCTGGCTCCTCCTCCTTTTCTCTTCCCCACCGCACAAAACACAGAGTTGTTCCTGCCAGAACCTGGGCATTCTCCCTGAAGCATCCGTCACTTTCACGTTCACCTCGTTACCTATTCCTGAAGGGTTTACTCCCAAATACAGACCGTGCTGCCAGCCCAGTCCCCATCACTGTCACCGCCTGCCTGGGCTGGTACAATGGTTCCTCTTGATCCCCATCAATCCACTCTTCACACAGTAGGAATGTCTTTCTTAAAAGGGAAATTGTGTCCTGTCATACTCCCTGTTCAAAACTCTGAGGACGTTTGGCACAAAAATGAAAAAAAAAAAAAACCCCAGAAGGGCACACATGGTCTGCCCATGAGCTGGCTCCAACCTCTTCTCGAGCTACTTGCCGTTTCCTTCACCACGCTGACACGTGGGGGCTTAGACTTCCTGGAGCACTCAGGGCAGGGACCACGTGTGTTTCTTCTGATTGGAAAGTCTCCCCGGCTCCCCACTCTGCCTGTTCCCCTCCAGACCACAAGCTTCCTGAGGACAGACCCGTGACTGCCCCTCGTGAATCAAGAACGAGCAGCAAGCACAGCCCCAGGCAGAGAGTAGGTGCCTGGTAAATCTCTGTTGAATGAACGAATGACTGTGCCAATCAATATCAAAATTCTTCATCTCTGTGCAAGGACAGAAAGGAGAGGCTGAATATATTTTGAAAAGAAAAAAGGCCATATTTTTGTTAGATCATCCAGATTGATATTGGACCTTGAGTATTCAATTCAGGCCAGTATTTGCCTTTATACTTATAACAATGGCTCTGTCTGTGAAATAGAGTAAATCATATTTTAAGTGGATGCTAAGTCAGCTCCATTTTATCTGCTTTACCAAAATTGCCACGGTTCCTGTAAAACTCCTGTAAAGAGCGACCCCTCTATCTCTAATAAAGTGCTAAATCTGTCCATTTCTGAAGGACCAGGACCTATAACACCTCTATTTAAATAAACTAAGTGCCTTGTTGGTGCTGGTTGTTGAAAAGGCTAAAATCAAATGGACTTAAAGTGGCCCCATCATGTAAGCTTACAATTTTATTACAGTTTTAAAAGAGAACAGACAATGTATTTGTAGGAGCATTCCTATAATACTTTCTAATAAGTTATATAATCTTAAGTTTTCTTTTGTTTAACAGGAATGAAGTGTTTTCTGGGAGCTGAGCCGCTGTTGCACCCCCTTCCCGATTCCCTCTGAATTTTGCATGATGTCTTATTTGCTAATTATCTCTACTTTGCAGTTTAGCCTTTCACTCCATGCTCATATAGTCCTTACTTTTATTTCGTGGATGTGATTGATCTCAGCTGTCCTGTGAGCTTCCTGTAAACAGCAGTGGGGGCTTTTTCTCTCCTGCATCCTCAGGGTAACAGTGAGGGCGGGCTGAGTCCTCGATCAGTCACCAGACGTCCACTGTCTCGGGGACATTATTTCCTGCTCCGCCTGTGTCCAGTGTGGCCAGCAGGGGTTCTGGTTGCGCATTTTCTCAGGGGTCTGGGCTAACGGGAGGCTTCACCCTGATGCCCGCTTCCCTGATGAAAACGCAGTGGAAGGAAACATGACACACCACGCTGTTGGCTTGTACAGCTTCTGCCAGGATGTGACGCATGTCATTGGCTCAAGCAAGTCACATGGCCATGCCTGATTTCAGGTGGGTGGGCGAGAGACCCTCCTGTGCACCTGGCAAGAGGAGTTGGGGACATGCTTCGAGCTTGCTGCCTGCAGAGCCTGCCCAGTGCCGGGGTCCTGGTGGGAGCTCCAGCATTCGCACTTGACTGAAGTGTGGAAACACCTGGAGGGATAGATGTGGCCCAAGGCGAAGGAGAAGGCAGCTGGTGGTTGAAAATGAAGAAAGTGTTGCTACAGTGTATTTGCACTCTCCTGGTTTCAACTTCCCTTCTAAAATCTGGAAATAGGGAAAGCTCTAGAGAGTACTTCAAGTTGGAGGACCCGTGTGAACACCTGCCCTTATGCAGGAAATAGCTGTGTGCTGACTAGTGACCTGCTCTTCACCCTGATACTGCCAATGATTTGAGTGACTGCAGATGTTGACCTGCAAAAAACATCTGTGGACAGCATGAACCCGGGAGGGGAGCGAGTGATTTGAGTGGTGGAATTGTGATCCGATGCTAGAATTATGTGCTGGGGTAATGGGTTCACGCTAAGGGATCAGTGTGTGATGTTTGGCAGAGCTTTGAACAACAGCATTGTGAAAAATCTCTGAGACTTTCTGTTGACACAACTGGTACTGTTACTCGATAGTGGAATGTGCTGGCCAAATGAGCTAATGGAATGTCAGTTTGTCCACATGGGAGCACGACGCCCAGGACTGGGGAGGGGCTCAGGGACTCTGCTCAGGAGTGTTTGGAAGCTTGAGCTCAGTTTGGGGCGTCACCATTTGAGGGACCTCGACAGATGAGCTTGCCCAGAGGATAGTCATGGGGTTGCCAATGAACAAGAACAACCAAGGAGCTGATGAAAGAGCTGGGTTGGTTTACCCTAGAGAGGAGAGAGACTAGAGTGGGGCAGTGAGGGATGGAGAGGGCAGGTCTTCAGACAATCAGAGGGCCACCAAGTAGAAGAGGGAATTAACTTTATTTTGCTTCAGAAGATAGAATAAAGTTGGGTTATAGGGACACTGATTTTGACTCATGGTCAGGAATAGAAGCCTTTGAAAGTCAGGTCTCTTGTGGGTCATGTCATCAAGGGGATTTATGAATCCAAATTGTACCGTGACCAACCATCCCAGTTTGCCCAAGACTGAGAAGTTTTCTAAGACTTGGGACTTTCAGTGCTAAAATCAGAAAACTCCCAGGCAAACTGGATGAAGTGGCCCCCCTACCAAAGAGGATCGCCTTAATGTAATTGCAGGTCTCTTCCAATTTGGAGATGCTGTGATTTCTAAGATAGATGTGTTGATTTTCCCAGAAAAATTTTAGGCAAAGCAATGATTCTTATACAGCTTTTTTCCAATCCCTGCTTCATTTACTCACAGAGGAGTTTCACATGCTTTGAGCAATTGTTCCACATTTGTGTTTAAGATTTAATCATTGCTGCTAGACTCATGCCCTGCAATTGTATCACATGATCAGGTGAACATTTCCCTGCAAGTCCAAAGTCATTCATTACATAAATGAGCATTTTAGAAACGAAGAGCTGCACCTTTCTTAAGAAACCACAGTGGATAATTTCTCGATTGTCTGAATTGCTGTTATTCTTGGGTGAAGCATTAAGGACGTGAACAGCAGTACAGGAGGTTAAATAGTTCCATCATAATGAAATTTCGCTTGGATTACGCACAATGAAAGAGCTGTTTGTGTTCAACACGTCCTTGTAGGAACTATATTCTGTTCTTTCAATCACTTATTGTATTTCTGATTCCAGAATAAATTTCTTGAGTCAAACTGCAACCTTGTAGCTTTGTTTATTCTTTGGGGTTCAGTGTTTGTGTATCAGGACCAGGACCTCTACAAAGAGGCTTTGTCGTTTTCTCCTGGCGTTCTTCCTGGCGACCTGCTACCTGCCCACCCTCACTGTTTAACTTGAATAAAACCGTAGAGAGACTTACGAGGTTGGCCAACCTTCCTAAGCCTTCCCCCTATAACTCAGTTGATGAAGCCGTGTAAATCAAGCCCTTTGAGAAGAGACGAGTGAGTGGTGAATGAGCTCCGTGTTTTTGTCTCCTTGGTGATTTACGGAGGAGAGGAGTCCCTTGAAGTTTCTGGCTTTATACTCAATCCCTAGAATAGAAATCTGTGGAGGTGAGAGAAGCATGGGAAGACTCTGATGCGGCATAAGGGAAGTGACAATTTAAAACGTTCTGACTGAGGGGAAGGTAGTGGGGCCAAGCGGCTTGCTCAACCTCACTCCGCCACAGGCGCCCTCCTAGTCTGGTTTGCATCATGCCTTCTGGGATTTTCCATGGAAACGTACCTGCCACTTCTCTTTGCCTCTCAAACAGAATCCCGTCTCTGCTCTTACACCTGTGCTGTTCACTGTCCACTGCAGTTGTGGGTGATAGACGTACGGGGCCGGGAAAAATCTTGGGTTCGTGATAAATAAAGCCAACACTGGTGGGTGTGGTCTTGGACGTTCTGCTCTGTAGTTGTCATCCGTGCACGAGAGGTGTACACAGCTGTCTGAGATGGGCCTCCTTGTCACAGCGCTGCGTCTGTGACTACAGAGCCTCTGAAACTCTAGTTGGGACACAATGTAAGTCGTGCAATGAAGGAGGACAGCAGGGCATCCCCCAGAAGGCCGTACAGAGAAGAGATGCACTTGTTACTGGAAGCTGCGCCCCCATCCCCACAGTCTCACCCGTCCAGGTCCTCACGTACAGCGTTCGGGAATATCAAACTCCACACAGCAGTCCGTGCTTGCCTCGCGTAGCCTCTCACCTTGGTTTGTGAAGGACGTCAGGACTATGAACATTTTCAGCAGACGCTGAGCTTTCGGTCCAAATCTCTGTGAACTTTTTATAAGTCAACCGAATGGTAAATATTGGAAATCCATTTTTCAAGTTCAGAAGAAGGTTCGCGAAAGGTGAACAGCCTGTGTGTTCATCAACGACAATTAGCTGTATTTTATGTTGCAGTGTCCCAGCCATGTTTGATCACTCATAGGAACGCGGCTGCCCTTGTCCAGGCTTGCGTTTGAAGTTGTCTAACGGGATAAAGGTGGATTTTTTTCCCCTTCAGGTGACTGCTGACTTCTCTCTCCATCCTCACTTTTCCTGGATTTGCGTCCTTTCCTCACACTGTTCACGTTGAAGGAAGGTGATGTCTTCTCACCAACTCCCGTGATTGGGACGAAGATGACACTGACTCTAGGATGGAAACCTACTCTCAAAAGTGGACACCGGAACTGTGAGAAGTTGGGAAAGAAGATTGAGAAATAATTTGTGGAGATAAAAGAACATGAGGGAGCCTTATGAGTGTTGAATCTGAAAACTCTTGCTGAGGGTGATGTGAATGGAGTATCTCAGTGTTGTTCACTGTGAGGGACGCTGTGGAGCCGGATGGTGGCATCGGCTCCTGTGGTGACCCTTCGTGGCCCTGTCATGGTGGACAGCACTGCCCATCTGTTGACGCCCCACGGCCGCTCGGCCTGTGCTTCTCAGATTTATTGTGACTGCACTTTTCAAAGAATGGTGTTTCACATTTGTGAAATTATTATGCAAAACTGAAGGTTACAGGTTGGGTTCATGCCACCCATCAAGAAATTCACCTTCACAAATGCCCAGGGCATCACCGAGCTGACCTCTCCAGACTCCTGTTCAATCACTTTCCACACAGGCTGCCCTGTGGGGGTGACGCTCACTGCCCACAGCCCACAGGCCACCGTCCTGTCACCTTTGATCCCTCCCATGTCTGAACACTGTCACATTATAAATCCATCAAAGGGGTCTTGTTTTATTCAAACTGACATCAAAGTAAAATTCTCCACGGCCAGCCAAGCTGTTCTTTCTTTATTGCACGTGCTTTTCAAAGGCTTTATAAAATAAAATCAGGCACAGTTTACAGCTATGAATTTAGTGATGCTCACCTTTCCCACACAACATCAGTCAGATTCCCGAAATACACAGCTAACGCCAGCTCTCCTGTCATTTCCTGTGTGAGTTTGGTCTGTCTCCCTGCATAATTCTCAAGAACTTAAAACAAGTTCATGCTCCATCTAACCTTCTCACTGAACCCAGAAAATCATTGCAGGTGGGATTTTCTCCTGTGCCCTAAAATTTCAAGTGAGATATTAGGTCCAGTGTGTGTAGCAGTCAACACAACCATGATGCTTCCGTTTAAAAAAAAATTCCTACCGACCACACAAAGATAGACCCCTCATCTCATTTGTATTTGTCATATTATACAAAGGCATTACGGACACAATAGGTTGGCTGAACCCTGCCTCTTTGGTTCAGATGGGGTGTGTGTGTGTGTGTGTTTTAACATAACAAGAAAACATAGGGTTGGGAAGAGAAATTTCTTCACCAAAGTCGTTTTGGAAGGCAATGAGCTGGTACGATCCTGCACATAAAGCCAGACTGCTGTGATGTGCTGGTTTTACACATCCTAAGATGGTCGTGTTGTAAACTGGGCTGTGGCGTGTGGGCTTCATTATCACAGTTCTGCCGTTAAGCAAAGCCATTATCCTGGTAATTCATTCTCTCTCTGTGTTTCTGGATTTCAGCTTGAACCCTGGACATACTTCTCTTCAAACCCACTGCTTTTGGGTTTACAAAAGAGTGTCTTTGGCTGTGTATTTTACGAGTCTGTTCTGTCTTTTCTTTTAACCAGGAAATATCTATAGAGCATTCTAGTTGTGAAGTCCATAATAGGCAGTGGGCAGGTGTGACCCCTGTCTTCAAGGAACTTATTTAGTGGAAGAATCTAAAACCCCTTATTTATGGTGAACCCAGTAAGCTTCCACATGAGTTCATATATGGATTAGAAGCGTGAATCAGAGATTATTAAAAAGAGGCATTTTTAACCTCCCAGTGGAATGTTGCTGCTTCCTATGATGAAGGACAAAAACGAACATTGCTGATTAATGTGCCGAGGTGGTGCATATTTAGTTGGGGTGAGGTCATATGAAAAGTTAGGTTATTCGTACCCCTTGGTGCACACGTGCACACACACACACACACACATTTATTTAGGTCAGTGGCTTTCAAACATATTTTATCTCCCAGTGAAGCAAAGCCCTTGGCTGAGGGGGTGGGAGGAGGGGCCTTACCCACGTACCTCTTTGTACCATCTCCCGTCTCCATGCAATAGCCCGGAGCATAGACGGAAAAGGCCTGGTTTCGGTTGTTTGATATTCAGACATTTATTTTAGGGCGTTAAGTTACTACAGCTGTAACCAGTGTGCACAAAGGCGATTCAGTGCACACGCTTGAAAAATCCCATTGGTTGGTTGCTATGTCGCGTGCATAGTCTTGTTTCTAGCGTAGGTGCTGGTCCTGCCTGATCCACGCCGCACTGCTGCAGCCTCCTTGCTCCGTGCCTCCTCTGCCCCTCTGACAGTCCGTGTCTTGGGAGCGCAGCCGCAATGATGCTTTGCTCTCGGATGTCGATTAACACTCCACTGTAACCTACTCTTATCTCTTTGATATTTTTCCTTTCTCTACCCATTTTCTTAAACTTTAAAAAATTTTTTTAACTTTCACATAGAGTCAAAAATATTTACTGTCAGAAATAGGGTTCTTCTGCCATTGCATTTGGACTGCTAGCTATTCTTCAGACGATTCATGAGAAAGCTCCGGAGAGAGCTTGGCACAATGGCCAGCACTTTATCCTAGCCAAAGCTGATTGTAAACGGGAAGTTACAGGTTGTAAAATAAGTAGCTTTAGTGGGATTTGGAAAGTGAGAGGAAACAGTGGTCCAAATTTGTAAAGAGAATGAGGTAGAATGGTTTTATTATAAATAAATGTATTTCATTGTAAAATACTCATTGTAGAAAATTTGGACTACACAAAGAAGTGGAGAAATAAAAAGAGGTATAAAAATTATATGTGGTCCTGCCGCATAAACAACTACTCTTTACGTTGTGGCGAGTCTGAGTGAAGGAGCGGAGGGCACGTGATCCAGTAAAGGTTGACCCTGGTGGAGAAGAGCGTGAGGGGTCTGTGACAGGAATTGGAGACTCTGGCCATAGACGACCAGGTAATGTGCGGCAAAGTTGGGAAGGAACTTAACATTTTGCTTTAGAAGATTCACGTACAAAAGCTGATGCAACAAATGGCAATGGAGCCCTTAGAGAAGTGGCTGGGGCTTTAAAGGCCAGGGCGCTCGGCCAGTGCCGGAGGGAGGATGGGGACTTTGAGCAGAAGCAGCTGATTTGGAAAGAGCTTTGGGTTCCAGACAGAAGTGTCTCCTCTGCAGAATTTATGTGGCCAGAAGTAGGGGATTCAGATAACTGTAAGACAAATAATCTTATAAAAAGGCGGATCCTGGGGTCTGGAGAGAAAAGGCAGCTAACTGTTCTTGTGACCAAAAGTATGGCCTAGAAGGTGCAAGGTGGTGAACTCGTCTGAAAAAGAAAGAAAAAGGGATCCGAGGAGTGCTGTCTAAAGTAGGGCCTTCTGACCAGAAATTCAGGGAGCGAGGAGAGAACTATGGGGTGCTCAATAATTTAACACCCAAGTGGGGACACTCTTGAAGACAAAAGGGGTACTATTAACATGTAATTGTACCGGGACAACCAATGAAATCCAGGACTGTCGCAGACAAACCAGGACACGTGGTCACCTTAGACACCTGTTCTGTCATACCTCACCCAGGTACAGATGGCTTCACTATAGAGTTTTCCTATAACCAAGTGGCTGTTTGACAGTACATACCTAATTTATTTTCCTGATAAATATCTGTGTCTTTGTTCAGGATCCCTTCATTTTTCTCCTGAATTGTTAGGAGAAGCTGTATGCTGGCTTTCCATCTCCATTCTCCAAATGGATGTCTCAGCTGTTCTCTTCCACTTAGTTACCAGAGGGACATTTCTAAATCATTCATCGTTTCTCGTTCCTCTGCTTAAAATTTAGTGGTTCGCATGGTCCTTGAGATAAAGTCCAAACTTCTCGGTGCGGTACACCGGTTCACCCCACTTCAGCTCACCTCTGTGGAGGGTCAGAGCTCAGGAACTATGTTAGACACTGGCATCCCTCCTCCAGCCTCTTGTCCTGCCTCACCCCTTCACCTGCGGGGGGCGACGTGTCCAGCACCCCCACGCCGTGGTCCACATGCTTGACTAGTGCTACTCTTTTCCCCCAAAATGCAGCTTAAGTTTCACTTCTTTTTAGAAACATTTCCTGATTGTTCCCAGACTCGGAGTGCTTCCTCTGTGTCCCGCCTCCACTCAAATATGTGCCAGCATATATTTTTGTTAGAATTCTGTTGAACTGATTTGTAATAATTTTCTGTCTTCCCCCACAAGAATGTGTCTCTTTGAGGGCCAGGACTCTGTCCTCTGTATTATATCATCTAGCAAAGTGACTCTTCTAAATATTTTATTTTAAGAAAAGTGAACTCGCACCTTCCTCAGTACTAATCTGTGGAGGGTCCCCTCTGCTATGGACTGAATGTGTGTGCCTCCAGAACTGCCCCCACGGTGACGGCATTTGGAGACGGGCCTTTGGCAGGTGACCAGGGTTAGACGAGGCCATAGGGTTGGTCCGCATGATGGGATCCATGCCCTTAGAAGAAGGGACACTGGAGAGCTCGCTCTCTCTCCATGAGAACAGCTCACTCCGAGGAAAGGCCGTGTGAGCACACAAGCAGAGCGCGGCTGTCTGCAAGCCAGGGAGAGTCCTCACCAGACCCCAGCCACGCAGGCACCCTGGTCTCAGACCTCAGCCTCCAGGACCGGGAGAAGTCCATTCCGTTGTTCAAGCCACTCCATCTGTGGTGTTTTGTTATGGGAGCCCAGCTCACTAAGACACCCTCAGAGGAAGAACTGCCTATTTATCATTTTTACTGTCTCTCAGATTTCTAGCTGTAGAAAATATTTCCTTTAGCTCCATGGTAACTCAGCTTTTAAAAACATTTGTTTTTCCTTAATTAAAAAAATAATACATGCTCAACGCTCAAGATTTAGAACACGTACCCCACAAAGGGAAAATCACGCATAATCCAACAGGCAGTGATAATATTAATCACAGTTAATATCTTGGTGTTTGGACTTCCCATATTGTATACAACATAATATACATATATTGTATATTATGTACGTATACGCACATGTATATATTCCACAAGAATGAAATCATTCTGTATCCGCGACTTAGGAGCTTTTGACACATGGTGCACATCTTCCTATGACACTGATTATTCTTTATTTTGGCTACACCATTTTCCATCAGACGGATACGTAACTCAACCTTAGAAACAACTCTTGTTATAATTAACTAAGATTCTATTGGCTTGCCAGTTCCCTCAATCCAATGGTTTGTTTATTCCCACAAAGGTTACTTAGTTTCCTATGGTTCAGATATGCCAATTTCTAGCAAGAGTATTATGGTGAATCTTAAAATTCATCTATTCACTCATTGATTAATGAATATTTATTAAGTATCTACTGTGTAGTAGGTACTGTGTTTGTATTTCGGAAGAGAAATTCAGCAATATGTAGCAAGAATCCTAAAAATATGCGTGAACCTTGTTCCAGTTATTGTACTTTCAGAAATTTACCGTGAGGAAATCATCACAGCTGCACAGACAGATCCATGTTCACTGCAGCACAGAGATCAATGGACATAGATTTCCACCAGTGGAGAAATAGTTGTGGCCCGTTCGTATGATGGAATATTTTTCATCTATTAAAAATACTACTTTCAAGGGGCTGGCCCCGTGGCCGAGCGGTTAAGTTTGTGCGCTCCGCTGCAGGCGGCCCAGTGTTTCGTTGGTTCGAATCCTGGGTGCGGACATGACACTGCTCATCAAACCACGCTGAGGCAGCGTCCCACATGCCACAACTAGAAGGACCCACATTGAAGAATATACAACTATGTACCGGGGGGCTTTGGGGAGAAAAAGGAAAAAATAAAAAATCTGTAAAAAAAAAAAATACTACTTTCAAAGAGTATTTAAGGATGTGAGAATTGCTTAGAATAGAATGCTAAGTTAAAAAGAAGTCATAAAATTATGTGTACAATATGTGATCCCAGTTTCGTACAAACCAAAACAACCAAACAAAAGTCTATTCACAGAAAATAAAACAAAATACCAGAATAGTGATAGTGTTTTCTCTCATTCCTTGATTCCTGATAATTTTTGTTTTTCCCATACCCTTCTGTTTATTTTCCAGAGTACCTAAGGAAAACATGTATTACTTTTGTAATTAAAAAGGTTTTAAGCAATTAAAAATCATTCAGTGTAGTTTGTCTATTTCAGAGAAATAGAGCACCTTTAATTGGAATCATTGCTATATCTTGGTGAAATGAAATGCTTCAAAAGCCGATTGAGGACTCACCTTTATGGGGATGTCAAAGTGTTTTTGATGAAGGGAGACACACCAAGGAACCAGGGCAGGCATCACCAATGTACCTACACACCTGTGTTTAAGACCCAGCCTACAGACCACAGTCCTGGGCAGTTTTCTCTGCACCCTGTCCCGGCACCACCAACTAAGTCCAGTCTATCCGCTGATCACACGGCATTGCAATGATGGGTCTCTTCTCCCTCAGGGCCTAGCATGGTGCCTGGTCTATAGCGCTCAGTAAAATGCTGAATACATGGACACAGAAATGAACGACGCATCAAATGCCGGTGTTGCTCAGTGACCCTCTGAAACCCTGATATCTGAGCAAACTGAAGCCAGTATGTTGGGCTTGATGGAGTGATGTCAGCTTTGTTCAGGAGAGAAGTGACTCAAGTTGGGATGTGGGATGCACCATGACAGCACAACCTCAGTGAGCGCTTTTCACTCGTTCTTCTTGCCCTTGCTCTCCCTGGCTCTGGCGTTACCCAGATGAGCCTTCACGTTTCTGAAAGGAGAACTGTTGAGCAGAAAGGAGGCTGCCTGCTGTGTGGGCCAGCTGCCTGCATCAGCTGGTCCTGAGCCCCATAGCAGAGTCCATGCCGAGTGGGCTGCGGAGGCTGCTGGGGTCCTCTGCCCTCAAAGGCATAATAAGAGAACAGTCACTGGGGAGAGGGGCTGTTGACAAGTTTGTTTATGTGGCAGCACAAAAGCTGGGGGTCTGGGTGAGAAGTGGGGACTTGCTAACAAACAGCCAGCCTAGGAGGTCTCTGGACGTCCAGTTGTCACGTGAAGAAACTGGAGTCAATGAGTGGATGGCCGGAGCACAGAACTCTTTCTGTTAACTTCAAATTCCATTCCGATGGTGTCAGACTGATTAAAAGGACACGGGTCACATTCTGGCTCCCAGTGCCATGCCCTCAATTCCTGCTGGGATCAGTGGGAACTGTGAGTTCATAGCTGAGGGCTATCGGTTTCCTTGGATGGAGAGTGTAGGGTGTGTGTGTGTGTGTGTGTGTGTGTGTAATGGAGAGCGATCAAGAGACTGAGAAATACTGAGAACTGGCTTCTCCAAGAGAAAGGACTAAAGACGTCCTGTGTGTTTGGGATGGATGCCCCTTTCTCTGCTGTTATGAATCGCTCTACTAATAGAAAGAATTAACAAGTACTCCATCTGTCATAAATCCCATTTAATATTCATGCCCAAAATAAACTGAGTTCTTGCCCTAATCTGGCTCGCTGACTATTACTTCTCAGCCCCAGGGAAAGGATCATCCCACTGGAATCTCTTCCAACTATTTGGCGAGAGGAGAGTGGGGGTGGAGAAAATGAAAAGCCTGGCTCTGCCTTCCGAGGACTTTCAAGAATGCCCCTGCCCTCTGGCGCCAAATTGCTTTGTGGCAAACGACTCATCCTGGTTTTCTGAAGCAAACACCTCCTGTCAACAGAGGCCACTGAAGGTCACCATAATTGGCCTTCGTTTCTTGAGTGTCCCTCCACACCCAGCCAGGGCAGATCTCGCCTTCCATGTTGTTCCCGATAGGGCTGCCTTTTCTGCGTGGGATTCTGAAGGGCTCTTCTATTTCATACTCAGTTGTACAGACTTGCCAAGAAGCTCTTTACATTGTCCAGACACAGAACTGAATGCCTTTTCTATTTCATATTGGAGCTCTTCATGAAGGGTAGCAGAGAATTCAGTTTTAGGTTTGGCAAAAATAATCTGGCAGTAGATGTGTTATCAGTGTCATTGGGCAGTAGGACCTATAAAACCGCGTCCCGGGTGAGTCACGCCCCCGCCTCAACATCGACCTTAGTGCCCAGAGCTCACTGTCGTAATTAGTATAATCGAAAATAAATTTTGATATTTTATAGGACAAATGCCTATGCTGTGTTCTTTTTCTTTAAAATTGTTTTAGATATTCTTATTCCTTTGCTTTTTCATATTAATTTTAGAATCATACTGTCAAATTCCATTCAAAATTATTCTACGTTTTGGTTGCATTTTTGCTGAACTTATAGGTTAATTTGGAGAGTTGTCCTCAGTAGGATCTTGAGTCCTCCTATCCCGTGATCCATCTCTCCATTTATTTGGTCTTTCACGTCTTTCAGGAAAGTTTAATAATTTTCTCCATGAAAGTGTTGCACAGGTTATTCCAGCGCATAATTCAGTGCTTGGTACATAGCAGATACTCAACAGATTTTTACTGAGTGAATATATTTCTGTTGCTGTTGTGAATAGAACAAGAGTTCAACAGGTTTTGTTATGCTGATCTTTTACCTAGGAATCTTTTGGAAGCATCCTTTCAAATTCCAATGTGGTACATTTTCTTAGATTTTCTCTCTGTATAATAATATAGCCTGAAAATCTAGAAAAGCGTAGAAGTTTATTTTTTCTTTTCAATCCTTATACATTTCATTTTCTTTATCGATTTATTTTACTAGATGTGAACTCGTATAACATGCAATAGAAATGGGGACTTGATGGGAAATCGAAAGCTCACTGTAATATGTTTGCCTTTAATAGATCCACCTTATCAAATTAAGGAATTCTCCTTCTATTCCTAGTTTTCTAAGTGTTTTCTCATTCTTAAAATCATGGGTGGGAGACAGCCCTGATGGCCTAGTGGTTAAAGTTTGGTGCTCTCCACTTCACTGGCCCGGGTTCGGTTCCCGGGCACTGGACCATACCACTCGTCTGTCAGCAGCCATGCTGTGGTGGTGACTCACAAAGAACTGGACGGGCTTTCCACTAGAATATACAACTATGTGCTGGGGCTTTGGGGAGGAATAAAAAAAAAAGTGCAAAAAAACCCCTCATGGGTAGGTTTCAAATTTTATTAAGTGCTTGTAAGAAATAAATTACTAGATGTGCTGGTATTTATTTTTCGCATCTATGTTCATTTGTTCATTCTTTAGTATTTGCGTGTGTGATCACAGACGAAACACTGGGAGGGAATATAGCATAATGGTTGAGGCCGTGGGTTCTGAAGTGACACTGCTCCGGGTTTGAATCCGTGTTCTTTCGCATCCTGACTCCTGACTTGGGCAAGATACTTAACTCTCTATGCTACCTCACCTCCAAACGGAGTTAGCAGTAACACTGTAACACCTGCCACATAGTTTATTATTTTTTTTTGAGATATTAAATGGAACAATCCAGTAAAGCTCTTAGAATAGTCCCGAGTGCTTTGTGAACAATCGATGGATCAACTACTATTCCTCTTCCTGTTGCCGTTAGTTCTCAGACTCTCCTTGCACATGTGGTACCAAGGTTATAACAGTATCTAAAGGGAGATTGAAGAATTTCTCTTTTATTTCACTTTCCAGTATAGCTTGTGTGAGATTTGGATTTATGTTCACAGAAGCTTTGGTAATACTCATTAATAAAAATCATCCGGCCCTGAGAATTTATAGGGATAAATTTCTTTTGCTATTAAAAAAATAGGTAATTCAAACTTCTCCCTTTCTTTTTAAGTCAATATTGAAGAATTTGTCTAAAAATTGGAATTTAGTTCTCAAAATTTGAAGTCAGCATTCGCTTAAGTCATTTCTCCAGTCTTTATTTCCGCTGAAATGATTATCTCGTTTCTACTCTATTATTGTTTAATTTGTTCCGTCTCTTTTTCTTGACCAGACGTAGCAGAAAATCATCTGTTTGATTTGTCATTTCAGAAAGAACTTGGTTTTATAATTCCTTTCTCTCATTTCTTCCTTTTATCTTTATTACATCTATCCATCTGATTTCTTTGAGTTATATCTTTCCTTTTTCTCACTTCTTGAGTTAAATGCTGAGCTCATCTTATTTTTTGTGTATAGACACATACTCAAGGCTATTTTTCTTTTTAGTGCTGCTTTAACCACATCCTCAAGTTTTGGTGTGTTGTACTAATGATTCTATTATGAATTCTTTGTTAATTCACAAATTATTTGGACATATGTCTTCTTGTCATGTATAAATGTTCCCATTGTTTCAAAATTATGTTTTTCTGCTGTGTTTTTGGAATTCAGGATTCTTTATTTCCTTTAGGTCAATGTTGATAATTGTAAGTATTCAAATCTTCTATGTCTTACCAACTTTTGTTCTGGGCGATTTCTCACTCTCTGGGAAGGCATAGTGAAATCTCCATCTGTGATCTGTCCATATTTTTCTCATAAGTTTGTAGACTTTTGCTTTATATATTTGAGACCATATTGTTCAGCACAATGGAATCAGACTCATTCTAGCTTCCTAGAAAAAGTCCCTTTTCATTTGGTACATTTAATATGAACAATTCTCTTTGTCTTGTATTCTATTTTGTCTGATATTAATAAGACTCTACTAGCTTCCTTGCAGTTACTATTCACCTGCTGTATCTTTTTTCACGTCCATTATAAACACCACACAGTTGGAGTTTAAAGATTCCAGTCTGAGACTATCTTAAAACAGGATGGAGCAGGATGGAGACCTTCCCCTTTTCTAACTGAGCAGTTCTCCTGTCTCCATGGTGTTGGCGCCTACTTTTTTCCTCTATTTTGTTTCTGACTTTCTTGTTAGTTATTCATGTTGTTATTAAGCTTTGTTTGCAGTCAAGTTTATTAGATTTATTACTGTATATGTTGATATTTGCATTCATCATGTGCCTTGCATCTTACTCCTTTGTTCTGGAATAAACCTCCTTCCTAATGGGACATATTTTTAGCAGGTATTTCAGTGAGAGTCTATGAGCAGTAAATTCTCCCTGTCTTTGTCCATAAATGTTTTTATTCTGCTCTCTCTTTCTTGAATTTTGGTTTAGTGAGACAGAAGGTTCTAGGTTGGCATTGGTTTTATCACAATAGTATGAAGACACTGTTCCATTTTCCTGTGGAATGTGTTGTTGCCAATGGGAAGTTGGCTGCCAATCTGCCATTACTTTGTAGGAAATCTGTCTCTTCTGTGTTTGCTTGAAAGATTTTCTGTCATTTTTGATATTCTGCAGTTTTACTACTGTGTGTCCAGTGGTGGACTTATTTTTATCTTCTTTAGCATTTGGGCAATTTTTCCTTCTGAGGACTTATACATTCAGTTCTGCAAAAACCTTAACTATCTCTTTTCAAATGCCGCTTCACCTCCATTCCCCCTTGTCTGTCTTTCTACAGATGTATTCTGGAGCTTCACACCCTAGCCCTCATATTTCTTACCTAAGCTCACACTTCCCATCTTTTTATCTCTCTCTACTATATTCTGCATGATTTCTTTAGATTTATCTCCCATTTATCTAATATTCTCTTCAACTCTGTTTAATCCACTGTATCCCTTGAGCTTTTAATTTTAAACACTGTATTTTTCATTCCTAAAAGTTCCATTAAAAAAGATCCGTCCTTTTTAACACTTTTTATTTATGATTTCTATTTCTTTTAAAAAATGTCTTAATCATTTGAAATAGACTAATTTTGTAGTCTGTTTCAGATACTTGGAATGACATCTGCTGGCCTTCCCTTTTGGCGGTGTATTCAATTCTCTAAGGATTGTCAGACTTTATTTTGAGCTCCTTATCAGCAGGTGTTTGCTTTTCTTTGTGGGACTTCGGTGTGCCCAGGTGGTTTAAGTGTCCCCACCAGGAATAACTAAAACACGGTCTGGGGAACGTAAAATATTTCTTGAGATGGGGTACCTGGTCTGGTTACAAAAGAGAAGATGGAGGTAGTAACAGCAGAGAGACAAGTTCCAAGTGAGAGAGGACAAAGTGGGTAGAGCTAGATGCTAGAGAAGGTGAGAAGCTGGAAGATAAGGAGCCACGTATAACTGCACAAAAAGGAAGAGGATTACCTCTTTCTTTGAAAAAGGAGGGAAGGTAAAACTATGGTAAAAAATATAGAGATAGTTTGAATAAAGAACCTGAGAGAATCCTAAGAAATAACCCACCCTTTTCTGAATGACAAGAAATGAGCTTGTCTTTACAGGTCAGGCAGTCAAACAGACCTCTGTCAGCAGACTGGTGCTGTCGGGGGCGGGGTCGGCAACAGGGAGAGTTAGCAAAGAGGATTGTCCTCAAGGAGTGAGGACCCCGCCAGGGCTTAGAGAAGACAGGTGTGTGGGAGATAATCTGTATGCTCCGGTGACTGGTCCCACACTCCTTGGCAGCTCTAGAACAGGGAAGAGCAGGTCAGGGGTCACAAATGATGACTGACAATCCAGCCGCAGGAGACAACTAGACAGTGAGCACTAAAGGTTTTCGCAAAAGCCCCGTTTCAATAATTTCTGAGGGAGTCCAGGCTGGGGAGAGGGCAGATGGAGCCAGAGAGACACTGGTGGCTGAGGACACAGAGAAGGCTCTACCAGTGGAGGCGCAGAGGAGGCGGGACAGAGTGGGCAGGAATGAGAGAGCCGCAGGGCGCGTTGCAGGACGCTTAGACTGGGAAGAGGAACGGCTCAGCGGAGGCCTCGGCCGCGGCACGGTTCAGTGCTGGGTGCATCCCTGATTCTTGTGGATTCACTGTTTCTTAGATACTCCTTTCTGCAGGGAAAGTTAGGTGCTCTGAGCTGCAGCGTGGGGGTCTCTCGAGTCCAATGTCTTCTTCTAAAAAGCGGCAGTAACCAGCCCCGCAGAACTATGATCAACATAAAGAAATGTGCGTATTAGGTCCTCATCAGTTTACGGAAACTCCCATGGGTCGTGTCCAAAGTCTCCACAGCCTTTGAACCCTGCTCTGCGAGTGCGTGCCCATAACTCCTGGGCTCTGCTTCCCCACTGGGGTCTTGGTTTAGGACGTGCAGCAGACAACGCAGCCACTCCCGCGAGCAGCCAGGCCGCTCCCTCCCTGTGACCGCGTTTTCCGTGAGCCAGCGGCCCTTGGGGCGCTTCTCCAGAGGGTGACGAGTGTCGGCGGCTCTGTGGCTTGGCTGTTCTCAGTGCCGGCTGTGGCGGCTGGGCTGCTGCTCTCCTTGCCACGAGAGGCGCCGGCTGGCGTGCTGCTTCACCACCCTGCCGCAGCTCTGCCACCCACGGTGGCGTTTCTCTCCTTTTGCCTTCTTGGTCTCCGCTGTCTCTAGGAGGGAGCAAACTTTGTCTCTGAGTCATCGCTGGCTGTGACGTGGGAAGTCAGGACGGCTCTTAACCGTTTCCTGTTAATTTGTGCCCCCTCCTGTGCCCCCAGAGCTCTGAGGTGCCTGGAGGGGGAGGCTCACAGGAAGGAACTGACTTAACGGGGTTGATAGCCTGGGATGGGATGCCACGCCTCCCCAGTCGGGTCTTTCTGCCCACCTCTCGGTTCCCCCAGCCCTTTCACTGGCCTTGCTTTGAGGTCTGTATACTGAGATAAATGTAGGAAATGTGATAATGGGATGGCATTAGTTCTCTAAACCGTGCTGATTTGTGACTGGCCTACTTAGAAAGATGGAGTGAAAACAAGGAAAGTTTTGATGCAGAAAGAAAAGTCAGACAGAAAAAACAAGGTAGAAACAGAGGACCCAGTGAAAGACGGAGCAGATGGGCTGTGTCAGCTCTAACGTGTCCTTGGACGGGGCTCGTCCCGGCTCTGCCCCGAGTTTCCGTTCCTGCTGACGTTTCCAAGTCATAAGTCAAGGGGACACGGTCGAAGAGCCTCATGATTTTGTGGGAATGCGAGTGTCTGGGAACCCTCAGGTGCTGAGCGGGGCAGGATGTGAGAGCAACAGCTGGAAGGGAGGTTGGAAGGTGCCCGCTGCCTGTGGGGTCCAGGGTCTCTCCTTTTTAAAGACACTTTGGGGTTTTGGCCTGCGAAGGGCAGCCTGATGAGTCACTGCTGCCGAGCAGGGTGGGAAATTGCTAGCTTTTGCTCTGTTAGGATCCCCAAAGTCTGTGGGAGACTGCAACCATTGTCTTTTATTTTCTCCTTTTACTTTGTTTTTTAAAAACTTCACAATTAACAAAACCATTCTGCCCCAGGAGATTCAAATCCTTTTTCTTTCATTTGGCTACAAGAATCCTGAGCTCTGTCTAGGCACTTTTCACGCCAGGAAGCTGTGTGATGCCCAAAATCCTGCCCCAAAGGTCAGCTTGTCCCAAAATTTAGGACCAATCCCGGATCAACTGCCTCATATTTTCAGAGCCGTCATGTCCTAACATTTGGCATAAACACTGATCTAAATGGCTTTCTCTCTGGAGCCCCTTAAGGACGACTCTTAATTACTTGATGCCATAGTGTTTGGGGTGTGACTATGCAGCATGCTAATCTCCAGACATCCATAACTTTATTTAACTTTTTCATTCCTATAAAGTAGGTATTATTGGTAGTATTCTCATTGTTTAGAGGAATAAAATGAAGTTCAGGAGAGTTCCGTAGGGCGGCCCAAAGTGATGCAGTTGGTCAGTGGCTGAGTTGAGATTTGAACCCAGGTCTGTCCCACCCCAAAGCCGCAGCTCCTAAGCAATCTGCGGGGAACTCTCATCTGGAGTCCGTGCTCCTGTGCCCCTAAAGCCCACGGGAACTTGTGTGTGAGTTTTCTCCTGGGAAGCAGGACTGTGGTCTCTAGCAGATTTTCAAAGGGCTGTGGTCCCACAAGGCACTGAACTGTTAGATCTTGTGGCCCCGTTAGGATGCTCTTGGCTGCAAACAGAAGAAAACCCCCCTCAGCTGGCACGTCAGTTTCACGCGTAGTCACTCAGCGTTCCTGCTGCGTCTCTTCTTTGCTCCTGGCCTTGCCCTCCTCGATGTGCTGTCTTTGTCCTCACACTCCCTCATTGGTGGCAGGAGGGCCTGCAAATGCCACCAGCCCCAAAGGAGAGCACTTCTCTCCTCCCTACCCGCCAACAAAACTGGTGGGCTTCACCCAACTGGACCAACTGAGGTCATCATGTGCCCCGTCCCCACCGGTCACTGGGGTTGGGCGATGCCGTGCATGCATTGGCTGAGGGCTGAGTCCTCGCCCGTTCCTGAATCAATGCCAGTCATAAAGAGGGCGAGTTCACACCAAGTGCCTTAGGCTCTGGGGACCCACGGCTGGGGCCGGGGGAAGGGTCATTTTTACCGAAACTACGTGGCTGTTTCATAGTGGTCGGGGGTGGGGGGTGATGTGGGTGATGGGGAGACCCAGGAATACCCAGTGGTTAGTGCCCATCCCCTGGTGTCTCAAAGAAGACCTGAGAACACCCTGCCTCTCTTCGTGGGAGAGGATGAAAGCAAACCCAGCCTCTAGCAGAAGGTTCCAGGGGTTTCATTGTTCTCTTTGGTTTGAGGGGTTTAACGTGTTCGTGCCCTGAGTTTCAGGCTCCGTTGGCGTATTTCCCACTTGTGTAAGACTCTGTGTCCCCGACTCCAGGGTGGGTGGGGAAGAGGAAGAGCATTCGCAGACGAACATGTGAAGGAAGACAGTCTTTCTATGAGAAACCAGAGGGATGACTGTGTGCGTCTGAAAATATAATTATCCTCTTCTGTTTGCTTGATAGTGTTTTGATAGAATCTTGACAGCTCTGTTATGAAATGTTAAAATGTAATTTAGTTTAAAAAATCTTAATTATCTTAAATTACAGTCTGAAGTCATACTCCAGGCTTTGATCACAATGGGCTGCAGGTGTAGCTGATCCAGCCGCTGCGTTTGCATGAAAGAAGGAAAGAAACGGTCGGTTGGCTCTCTGGACACCCCTGGGAGCCTGTGGGGACTTCCATCCATCAGAGAGTGAAGCCCCAGCCCCTCAGCAAGGTCCAGGCTCTTCAGGGCAAGGCCTGCAGCTGCCTCCTCAGGCTCAGGGGGGCGCCTGGAGCAGGAGCAGAAGGTGGGCTTCAGAGCAGGTGCTAGAGCCCCGCCTCTCCTGCTGACTTGCAGCGCAATCTGGGACTCACCCTTCTCGGTCTCTGAGCTTCAGTGTCCTCAGTTTCCCATGAAAGAGAAGAGGACCACCGACTTTCCCATCAGCCCTCTGTGCTCGCCCACCTGTCCCCTCCTCCCTCCCTTCCTTTATTCCCTATTTTACTTCCCAGGGCCTCCCGCCCCTCCCCCATCAAGGGGACTGACATTCATCGGGGGCACAGGTGCCCGTCTTCCCCTCCGCTTTCCACCTCTGGTCCGAGAGAGAGATGTAACGCGGTGTGTGGGTAAGTGTGAGACAGCTTTGCTAGGAGAAACGTTCACTAACATTTTTCATTATCTCTTTGGCCTTCTTAGCAAATATCACTAAAAAGACATAAAAAGCTTGAATGAGTCCGAAGGAGAGAAGGCTGGTTAAGGTGAGACACACCTTTGTAGCATGCGTGCTGGAGTGGCAAACTGGTTCAAGTCCTAGCGAACTGCTGACCTGGCCAGTTACCATCTGTGCCTCAGTTTCCTCTGTGAAATGGGAGGATAACGGGACTCGCTTCATTGGGTAGTTGTAAGAAAAAAATAAGATAGTTAATATAAAATGTGCTTCGGATAGTCAATACTTATCGTGAACCAGTTATTGCTCCCCCAGCAGATTAGTTCTGCCAGCTAGGAACTCTGCTGCACACTCGTCAAGTTCAATGAGGGTCTTCAATTCTTTCATGACGTGAATGCTGAGCGACAGTGGAGAAAGGCTTTCTCGTCGCTTTGCCCAAGGTGGAGACCAAGCTAAGTCCCCATGGGACGTTTCCCTCAGACAGTCAGAGCATGGCTGGGGGCAGAGGGGAGAGTGCATTCTGTGCCCAGCCCAATCACACTGCCACCTGCAACACCACATCAGGAGGCTGCCAGCCTCTGAAGCATCATCCCTTTTTTTTTTTTTTTTTGAGGAAGATTAGCCCTGAGCTAACATCTGCCACCAAACCTCTTTTTGCTGAGTAAGACTGGCCCTGAGCTGATATCCGTGCCCATCTTCCTCTACTTTATGTGTGGGACACCCACCACAGCATGGCTTGACAAGCAGTGTGTGGGTCTACACCCGGATCCAAATTAGCAAATCCAAGGCCATCAACACGGAATGTGTGAACTTAACTGCTGCACCACTGGGCCGGCCCCTGAAGCATCGTCCCTTTAACATCTTGAGAAGACGCTCATCACGGGGACTACATCCTACGTCCATTTCCTTTAAATAGAGTCAATAGTGAACATTTACTAAGGACTTACTGTAGACCTGTTGAGTACTGTTACGTAGGTAATCTCATTAAACACCCACAGGAATCTTTCCTGTCATTACCCAGCCGCACAGAGGAGGAAACTAAAGCACAGGCAGTCAGGTCAACTGCCCAGGTGAGATGGTTGGGGTGGTAGAAACAGGATTCCACCAGGCCCATGTGGGATGGTTGGGATGGTGGAGACAGGATTCCACCAGGCCCCGGTTGGACGGTTAGGGTGGTAGAGACAGGATTCCACCAGGCCCCGGTTGGACGGTTAGGGTGGTGGAGACAGGATTCCACCAGGCCCCAGGTGGACGGTTAGGGTGGTGGAGATAGCTTTGGCACCTAGAAGTCTCATTCTGGACTCAGCGCTCTTCACTGCTGACCGCTGCACCCCCTCCACCCTGAGGTCTGTGCCCAGGTTCCTGATGGTACTGAGCCCATTGAACTTGCCAGGCTGCCCGCCCCCCCCCCCCCCCCCCCCCCCACCGCCCCGCTGCATTTTGGTGCTCTTCTCCTCAGTTTATTGGCTCAATCTGTGGCCCGTTGTTGATTGGTGATCGTTGTTGATTGGTGATCAAAGTTAATGCTTTGTTAGACTTTAGTGCCTGTGGAGAATCATGGTTTAAAAGAGGCCTGGCAAAGTTTAATGATTTCAGGTGTCAGAAAGATGACTCTCCGAAGGCCTGTGTGTGTTGAAGAGAATTCAGCACAAGCCAAGCCGCTCGAGGCAGCGTCCTTGCTCAGGGCCTGCGAGAGTCCAGTGTGAGGGCAGAGGACAAGGGCCAGTGCACAAGTGGGAGGCCCTGCTCCCTCCCTGCCCTGAGATGAGGTGTCCTTACCCTCATTCTTCCAGGGACACTTCCCGCCCTGCAGCCTGCCCCTGCGTGAAAACCCTGCACACCTGCCAGAAAGCCAGAACCAATTTTTCAGTAAACACATTGCTCATTGCAAACCCCGCAGTGGAATCAAGCTGGAGAAGGAAGGAAAATGCGGTGGGTTCTGTCATTCTTCAGAGCATCTCAGAGTCTGTCTGCTGGTCTCAGAGGAAACACCCGTGGTGCTCCGGGCTGTCTCTTGTGTCCGGGACGCTCAGGGAAGCATTCATGGCCTCAGTCAGGGGAAATCTCTAGAGATGATTTCTCCCATCGATTCCAGCCCTTCCTTGGGTAGGGGTTCTAAGTTATGCTTAGAGGATCATTTATACAGGATTCTCTCTCTTTGGAGCCTGATGCTTTAGCATCTGCTTTGGGGCAAGGGGATTATTTTTAAAAACTTTACTTCTTTCTATTAACAGTTGTTTACCTTGCAAAGTTCCTGTGTGCAAACAGGATGGCTGTTAATACTGCCGCAAAAGTTACTGTGGAGAAGCATTTGGCCTCAGGCCTCTGTATGCAACACGCCAGGACACACACAAGTGTTGCTCAGCCAGGGCGCTGGCAGGACCCAGGGAGCCAAGACTTGCCCCCGCGACTCCCGTTTCTCTGTTTCCTGTGTGAGGCTGTAAATCTGAGACCTCACTGAGACGTCAGCTACGAGAAGCCAGATTCCGTGCAGTGCTGCACGAGTTGTATTCCAGACTCGATTCCTTTAAAATAATCTGACGAACAAGTACTTGAGAGGCCGAGCAGGAGAAACTGTGAGCCGAAGGAGGCCTGAGACAGATTATGCGTAACTCCACTCTGATTCATAGCAGGAGTTACCACAGCCTGCAGGCCCAGGACCGCAGCTGGGCCAGCGAGAGCCCTGGTGTCCTGACCCGCTTCCTGCACGCGGGCAGGTCGAGTGGGGCCTTCAGGGGGGCGATCACTGCCGGTAAAACCATCCTTCCAGGCCAAATGGTCTTTTGGCGGAAGGTCTCTGAGATTCGTTCCAGAGCTGGACTCTGACAGAGGAGGCCACCTGGACGGACGTTTCGGGGGTGGCTGCCGCGTGCGCCCTCGCCCACACACTGCGGTCGTCTCTGGGAAACGAGGTTTCCGTGGCCCAGCTTCCCAGGGCGATGACCCGTCTCCTTCCAGATGACCCAGACCAGTCACTAAAATGCACATTCCGGGCCTCGCCCCAGACGCCCGATGCAGAAACTGTCAGTGCAGCTGGGGAGTCGGCTCTTCTAGAATAGTCCAGGTGACTCTTTGTACTTCAAAGTTTGGAAACCGCCGCTGAAGCCCAACAGGCAGACACTTTCCTGGGCTCTGCCTGAATCTGAGCTTTTCTCTAATTCAGGAACAGAAGGGTCTGTTACAGTCCAGAGTGGACATGGACGGGCCAGAATCTGATGCCTCGAGTGGACTTACTCAGTGGTCAGAAAAGTGGGTTGGGCGCACTGACCAGCACTTCTGTCCCAGACGAGGGCTCCACGATGTCTTGAGCTGGTCGGTTGTTGTGATGCCACCAGTGAGAGGTTCTTGCCCTCAGAGGACTTTCCCTCTGGCTGAGAAGGATGAAACACTTGTGAATCCTGGGAAGTAACTTGTAATTTGTTGACAGACGGCCTGAAGTAAAAGTTAAACGTTCGGTAAAAACGGAGGCCTGACACAGGCAGGGGGAGCTCCGTCGAGGAGCTGGGATGTGAGCTGGGCTGTGGAGAGCTGGTAGATTTGGGGCCTCAGAAAGGACCGGAAGTTGCTGGCCAGGGGAACGTGATGTCTGGAGGCCCAGGGGTAGAGGCGGGCCTGGGGGCTGGCGGCGCAGCGAGAAGACCAGAGTGGCTTGGATGGAGGAGCGTGCTGGAAGGTTCTAGGAGGGGCTGGTTCACAAAGGCTTTAGAACCTGGGTAGAGCAATGTAGATAAGAAAAGGGAGCTACTGAGGCTGGTGAAGGCTGCCGAGTAGAGAGGTAACACTATTTCCTGGGCCCCTTGGGGCCAGGACAGTCGCTGCTGTTTCTGTGGGTCCCCAAAGCTGGGGGCCACTTGATGCTGGTGGGGAAAGTGGTCAGAAGTCAGATGCCTTGGGGAGACTCCATTCAGAATCTGCCTTTGAGATGGACGCCTAGGGAAGGTGGGGCCACAGAGGGCAGTTCTGGGGTGGCCAGGCCCTGGCTGCCAGGGGAAAGGAGCTTCAAATCAGGCCAAGGTGGCTGGAGCCAGATATGGAGTCGAGTCGAGGTCATGGGCTGTGGAATCCACAGCGGAGAGGGCCAGGGCTTCACAGGCAGGGCGGGAGGCCAGAGCAGACACTGAGCTAGCAAATAAGGAGAAACTTGGCACAGCGGCATCTGAGGAATTAGCCTGCTAATCCATGGAGAAACGAGGCTCATGGGATGTGTTCTTTGGAAATTCCAACAAAAAGTCAGTGCCGGGCTTTAAAGGGCCATTCCCATGCATGGACACGGGTGGGCAGAGCTCCACCAGCTGTGGGTTATGGTCAGCATTGGTTTTCCTCCACGTGGCATCCCGGCAGGACCGTTCCACAGTCTGCCCAGAGCTGCATGTGAAAGGGCATTAGACTGTAGGTGTGTAGGGCCGATCTGTAGGGAGTCAGGGTGCCCCCCTTCCTGGTGAAGCGCATCCATCGGCAAATCTGCACTCAGAGGCAATCCACGCCGTAGAAGCAGAGGATGGTCAAACAACTAGGGAGATTTTAGGTCATGGCTCAGGGACAGCGAAGAGATCCTGTCTCCTGTGCCAACTCCAGTTGTTTGATGGTGGCTTCCTGGAGAGCTGGGTCTGGTCTGGGTTCTGCAGGGAAAAATGTACTGGTGGATCAGAGATATTCGCCGTGGGCACGGAGGAGGAGCAGCCGATGGAGCAGGTCTGCTTGGTGCTGACCTCCTGACCTTGTGCGTGAGGAGACTGAAGCTCACGGTGTTGAGCGTGTTACCTGAAGCCATAGAACTCGAGAGCAGCTCCGGGACTGGGCCTGACTTCTCCTGGGGATCCACAGCCTTCCCACCCTCCGACTCACCGTGGGGCTGTCACACTGACTTCACTTTCCCAGTCCCGCCCTTGGCTTCTGCTGCCTGTGCATCAGGAAGTTGGCCACAGAACCGATTTGCACAATGTTAAGCTTGTCCCACATGTGATCAGAAGTCTTGGGGGAGGATTCTAGGAAGAGGAGTTGCAGGTTGACGCAGAATTCCAAAGTGCTGGAAAATGCAGTGAGGTCGGGGGGCAGGAGTTGACTGAGATGGGAGGAGGATGGATGGGGACAGCTGTGGGGGAAGCAGCAGTACCCCATCATCACTTTTACTGAACTGGAGACCAAAACTGAGCGTGGAGGTTTCGAGCTGCTCCAGGTCATGGGTGCACGTGGCAGGAGGAGAGAACCTGACGTCTACTGAAGAACCGCGGAGGGTGGTGACGTGGGGTCTTGGGAAGCACATGCAAGGGGCTCTGCTGACATAAGGTGGGCGCCAGTCAGTGTCGGCAGGCGAGCCAGCTGTGCTTACAGTGTTTCGTCCTCACAGCCACCCTGGGGGTGGAGCGGAGCAGCCCACTTTTTACACAAGCAGGAAGTGAGTTGGGTCTCCGAGTGGTTAGCTGACTCCTCCAGGTCTGCGGGTGCCTGGCCAAGGATGGATTCCCCACCCCATCCTCTGTCCCCCGGGAGTGTGGATGCCTACTTAGGAACTGACTGTTTCAGAGAAAGAAGAGTGTTGTCTCTCTCTGCCTCTTTCCCTGCTCTGGGTGAGACGCTGTCGGCTTCTAGTCTGTGGGGCCTGATGCAACCCGATGCTGATTCCCCAGCAGAGACGGCTCTGTGTGCTGTGTCTGTGAGGCTGTGTGCGTGTCATTGGAAATTAATTTCAGAAGAAGAGGGTCTGTTTGGAACCTCTCGAGCTGCATCTGTCCCTTAGTGAGCCTTAGTGTTAGTGAACCTCTCTTCTCTCCACCACTGTGTTTTGCTGCAAGAATTCGTGATAAACTCTTTGAAGAAATGGGCAGCCGGCTGAGTCCAGATTGCCCTCAATTGCTTGCAGCATTTTGAGGCATAAAGTGTTGCTTTTTGGAGCTGTTCGAAGAGGCTTCCAGCACATGCCCAGGCAGAGCCCCAGGCTGGCAGAGCTCAGGCCGCTGGCGGCTCCACCAGGTACTGACAGGGCGACAGGCAGACAGGGCTCCGTCCTACTACCAGCTTCAGAAACCAAACCAGCACTTCCCGGGCCCGGCTGGAACCTCCAGCCCCTTTCCCTGCCAGGCAGGAGCAGCGCCCTCAGGGAGCATCTGCAGAGGCACTGAAAACAGGCCATCACTGCTGCTAGGGTTGGCTGCCGGCAGTGAGGCGGAGCCCAGATGGGGCTGGTGAGGTCAGCCCGCCCTCTCTCCTCAGCCTCACAACTCCGCCCTGTCTGATTTAATTTAGTCTGATAGTCTTGCAGCAGCCACGCTGTGGTGGGGGAGGGCCATTAATCTCACTTAACAGACAACAAGACCAGGACACTGACCTACCGGGTGACCCGTTCAAGGTCACACTGAAACCCTAACATTCGTTTTTGCCTTTTAGGTTTTATTCTATTTTTTCCAGTTTTATTGAGATACAACCAACATATAACGTTGTATAAGTTTAAGGTGTACAACACATCGATTTGACGTGTGTATATGTCGTGAAATGATGACCACCTAAGTCTAGTCAACATCCATCGCCTCACACAGTCACAATTTTTTTTCTCGTGATGAGAATTTTGAAGATCTGCTCTCTTAGCAACTTTCAAGTATACAGTTCAGTGTTGCTAACTATAGCCGCTGTGCTGTATACACGTCCCCAGGGCTTATGATTTCATAACTGGAAGTTTGTACCTTTCGACCCTCATCCCCATTTCTCCCCCACCCGCCACCGCCCGCCTCTGGCAAGGGCCAATCTGTTTTGTTTCTTTTTCTTTTTTCTTTCTTATTTTTTGCTCTCTGTTTCTATGAGTTCAGTTTTTATTTAGATTTCCCATAAGAGCTCATATAGCATTTGTGTTTCTCTGTCTGACTTATTTCACTGACCTTCCAACATTTGAAAATATAAACCCAGCTTCTACATTTCTATAGAAATGATTATTTAAATGAATTAAAAATAATCAGATACTATTTTAATTGCACTGCTCCTTTCTGGGGAGAGAGAATTATAATGCAAGTGAAAAAAAGGAAAACCTTTTAATACTTTCCTGCTTTCTTTTTTGGAGAAGAGAGCAAAATGAAGTCAACCAAAAAAACTTAACCACATGCTGTGTCAACAGTGTCTAGTGTCTTGCTTTAAAGACTGTTACATATTTTCACTTCTAAAAGACAGAATCCAAAAGTCTTTGCTATTATGATTTTTAAAAATTTTACTTAAGTATTTATTAAAAAATAAGGTCGTAGGGGCTGGCCCCGTGGCCGAGCGGTTAAGTTCACGTGCTCTGCTGCAGGCGGCCCAGTGTTTCGTTGGTTCGAATCCTGGGCGCGGACACGGCACTGCTCATCAAGCCACGCTGAGGCAGCGTCCCACATGCCACAACTAGAAGGACCCACAACGAAGAATATACAACTATGTACTGGGGGGCTTTGGGGAGGAAAAGGAAAAAAATAAAATCTTAAAAAAAAAAATAAAAAATAAGGTCATAGTAGAAAAGTTGGAAATTGCTATAAAGGCAGAAAACAAATGCCGTCCTGAAGTAAAAATTCAGAAATAACTGTTTAGCTTGCTATACCTCCTTTCAGTCTGTTTTTCTCTGCCTAAATATGTTTCTTTGAGCAAACTTAAGATTTTGCTGTATAGTTTGGAGCCCTGGTTTTTTTCACTTCATATTGCGTCATCCTATTTCTGTAACAATAAGATTAAAACACATTATTTTGGGGGCTGCATGATATTTCATCATCCCCTCCTTGAATATTTCCTTCCCCTGGCAGCCGGGGCATCTCTTGCTTCTTCTCCTTAGAATCTTCTAGATCCCTTTTGCGGAACCTCTTCATCTCTCCGACTTCTAACAGTGGAAGGTGCCCAGAACTCAGCCCTGAGGTCTCAGGCCGCATTCACTCGCCAGGTGATGTCATCAAACACCATGGCTTCAAATACCACCCTCCTCTGTGACCTCCCAAATTCCATCTTCCGTGCGGGACACACATACAACTGCTGCTCTGCCATCTCCGCTTAGATGACCAAGGGACATATCCCACCTATCACGGCTACAGCTAACTCACGAGCCTGCACCCCAGGTTCCCGTCTCAGCACACGGCATCTCCATCCTTGACCGGCTCAGGCCCTGTCTGCGGCTTTCTCCCACTCTTTTCTCTCCTGTCAGGCATCCAGCCCTTGAGCATATCTGCCAGTCCTGCCTTTCAAGTACGTCCACATCAGGTAGAACTCCCTGCTCATCTCCCCTTCACTGCACCAGCCCTGGCCTGAGACACCTTCATCTCTCAGTTGGACGTTAGTAGTCACCGAATGGGTCTTCATCCTGACCCTCTCCTGGCCCCACGACAGTTTGCACTCAGCAGAGTCACCAGATAATGTCACGGCTCTGCTCAGAACCCTCAGAGGGATTCCACCGTCACTGCCACTAAAGCCCCAGGTACCGTCGCTGCCTCTGCCCCCATCGCTCTGCCCTTGACCACTCTGCGCCAGCCACACAGCCGTCAGCTTGCTGTCTCCTTGGAGCTTTGCTGGAGTTTCCTGAGCTGACCTTTTCTTCTGCAGGTAGCGCCTGTCTTGTCCTCCTTGCTCCATGTTTCTGTCCAATACCAGCTCGCCGGTGAGGCCCTCCGTGGGCAGTCTTTATAAAGAGCAGTCTCTCTACCCAGGGCGCCGTCTCCACTCTCTCACTTATTCTTATTTCTCTCCATGTTGCTTTTTCTATGTAGCATATGTATTGGTTCCCTAGGGCTGCCATAAAAAAAGTACCACAGTTGGGTGGCTTGAAAGAACATAAGTTTATTCTCTCCTGGTTCTGGAGGCGAGAAGTCTGGAATCAAGGTGTCAGCAGGGTTGGTTCCGTCTGAGGTTCTGAGGGAGGGTCTGTCCCAGGCCTCTCTCTCCTAGCTTCTCGTGATGGCAGGCAATCCTGGCATTCCACCGTTTGTGGGTGCGTCCCCCCAACCTCTGCCTCCAGTCTTCACGGCTGGGTTCCCTCCTCTTCACACAAGGACACCAGACACATGGGATAAGGACCCGCCCGACTCCAATGTGACCTCAATTTAATGTAACTACCCCCATCTGCGATCATCCTCTTTCCGATAAGCTCGCATTCTGAGTTTGGTCTTTAGCACGTCCTCTTTGGGGGCAGCATACAATCTATTTTCTTGTTTATTTGATTACCACCTGCTTTTATCCACCGAAGGTAAACTATTTCAGTTCACTGACGTATCCTTCATGCCTAGACAGGACCGGGTACAGAGTAAGAACTCAATAAATACTTTTAAATGAATGAATGACTATGGAAACGCCATTTTCTAATATTTTCTCACCTCCTTGCTAATTTAAACAATGGTGAGATGAAAGCCTTTATGACTAAGTCTTCACCCCCTTCTTGGGTTGTCTCCTCGGGTAAATCCCAGAGATGAATAAAACCCAATCTACTTCCTCTTCTCCCAGCGCTGGTCTGTGCTGAATTAACAGGGAAACCTACTCATTCAGATGTTGCTTCTTTGAAGTTTGTGATCATTTGAAGGAAAGGACAACGTGTCAAATGTTTGCTAAGTAAACTAAGGGTTGTGTCAAAGTTTCAGCGAACAGTGACACCAAACCCTTGCTGTGACACACTCCCGAGTTTTCCACCTGAGTCGATCCTAAGAGCTGCCTGTTCTGCGCCTGTATCTGGGCTGCTTGAGAAAAATCACACCCACGTGGATTAGCGCCGTTACTCACTGATTTATGGACCTCAGGCTCAGCTGGACCCTCATCACCGCCTCTAATTTCCCTCATGTCTCTCGCCAGCTCTCTCCGAGTCTCCAAAGAGCCCAATTCAAATCTTTTCTCCTTTCTTCACATTTTGTCCTATTTCTTCCCAGTGTCTAAGTAAATTTCACCTCCTACTTCACGGAGAAAATAGAAACCACTGGACAGGGGCTTCCTCAACTTTCCGACACCGCACCTGCTAACTTCCCTCTGTCTACACTGGCATTTCTTCTCCCACCCTGTGGTGAGGTGAAAGTGTTCCTCCTCCTGGCCACAGCCAGCTCCTTCCACCTGGGCCAGACCTGGCTGCCTTCTCAGGGAGCTCAGGCCTTCAACTGTGCTCCTCCTGCTGGTGTCTTTGAACATCCCCCTCTGTTGGGTCCTTCTCAAAAGTGTCTAAATGTAACCAAATCTCTTCTGTCATAAAGCATGTTCTCTTGATCTCTGCTGACCCTCCATTGGCCACCTTGTCTCAATCCTCCCTTTATAGCCAATCGCTTGACAGTGGTGTTTGCGCTTGCTCTGAACACCTCCTCCTCTCTCAGGTACACACCAATGCATTGCAGTCTGACTTCTGACTTGACCAAGATAAAAAGCAAAAACAAAATAAAAACAAAACAGAAAACTGAATCCTTGTGCCGAAATCACCTCTGACATTTTTGACTACTCATCTTGAAACACTTTCCCTCCCTCTGGTTTGCAGGACGTCTCCTCTTCTAAGCCATACCTTTTATTTTTTCCTGCAGACTTGTTTTCTCTCTCTCAGTGTCTCTCTCTCATTGTTGTTTTCAATCATGAGCTGGAGTTTTAGTTCCAAGTCTCAAAACATTTTTTTCTCTTCTTCTCTGTGAGGATCCTTTTTCTTTGACAGCATCAGTCAGGTCAGGCCGCCATAACAAAGTACCATTGACTGGGTGGCTTAAACACCAGAAATTTATTTTCTCATAGTTCTGGAGGCTGGAAGTCCAGGATCAGGTGCCAGTATGGTTGGGTTCAGGTGAGAGCTCTCTTGCTGGTTTGCAGATGGCCGCCCTCTCTGGGTCCTCATGTGGTAGAGAGACAGAGAGAGAGAAAGCAGGCTCTCCGGTGTTTCTTCTCATAAGGGCACTAATTCCACTATGAGGGCCCCACCCTCACGACCTCATCTGAACCTAATCACCTCCCAAAGCCCCATCTCCAAATACCGTCACGTTGGGGGTTGGGGCATCAGCATGCGAATTTTGCAGAGGTCACGATTCAGTCCGTAGCTCTGACTATCCCTGAATTCACTGCATTTCCCGAGAGTCTGTCCCTGGTTCTCTCCTCTCCTCTTGCCACACACTCCATGGCTTCAGAGGATCCAGTAATTGTTCTCAACTCTCTATTTCCATGTTTTTACTAAGTTGTAAGTAATATTGATATATATGAATATGTTAGTCATTATATATAATAATATATGTATATATAATCTATATATATATGTATAATAAATTCTTTCCCGTTTAGGAATTGGTTTACATTTTTTCCAAGTTTTTACGTAGTTCATAACTATAGTTAACGGCTGTTAGAAAATCTTAACTTATTTCACTGATCCCCTATTAGCGGACATTTAGATTGATGCTGATTTGGGGCTATTTTAAATAATACTATAACATGTCTTCAAATTATTTCTTTCTCTTATGTTGACTTTTCTCTTTAGGGTAAATTCTCAAGAGTCAAAGACTCTCAAAGAGTCAAAGAGATTAAATATTTTTATGGCATTTGCTGTACGTCCCTCACTTGAATCACATGAGCTGAAGAGGCTCTTCAGACATTTCTACAGACCGTTCACATACACGCCCATCTTTTAAGAAAAAGGGCCTCCCGGCTTTTTGCCGTTGTTATAATCATTAACTAGTTCGTGTTCTCTTAGGGAGTAGAGCCTCCTATTACCTGGCCACCACCTTCTCGACCTGGGATGGATTCAGAAGCTAAAGGCAATGCCGTACGGGCTTGGAGTGAGGGAACCAGTCGGCCTTGGGAGGTTGGGAGAGATTGCACCATCCGTATGATACAAGGCTAAATGACCCAATCAAATCCTCTCTTTAAACAATATGTAAATATGAGATGATAGAAGAGAAGGCCAATCACTCAGCATAAGACTGTTTTGTCTGGAGCAACGGTGAGCCAGTGGCCCTGACTGTGTGTGAAGCTGGCTGTACATGGCAGTCGGTCAACCATGGTCCCTCAGTACGTGAGCTATTGACGGATACCTCCCCCTTTGGCTGAACCTCCCCATGGTTCTCTGCAATAAACCTTTAAGCTTGTTAATAATTTGTGCACATATGCTCCTTGTAACCCTGAAGAACTTGACTAGCAAAGCCAGCACAATGTTGCTTTACTGAAGGGGCAGACCTTTGACAACCTCACCAGTGGTTATGCCTGTGAGCAACTGGGTCAGTACACCCTTACCAATTCTGGAGGTTGCCACGAAAACCTTTTTGAGGGGTTCAGTTCAACAATTGTAAAGTGGTAGCTCAGTGTTGATTTATTTGATTACTAGTTAGAAAAACTCAGTGCTTAAATGGTCCTTACTTATTGTAAACCAGGTTCACTAGGAAAGAAACTGGCCTCTGCAAAATTAGCCATTAGTGTTGTGTGCTAAATAATATTCTCCATTTACTGGGAGTTCATCTAACATGGATCTCAAATTATATAATAATGAAATTGCAGATTGACTGTAGGCACGAAAGTCCTCAGACTTACAGAATAGGGACCCATAGTGTCTACTTGAACCTGTCATTTGATTTCTTTGGCTGCCAGCTGTGTGAGCTGTGGCCACCGCATGCTTCGATGTTCCACGTGGTGTTTACCGCTGTGAGAAGATGCCAGCCATCACTCCGACGAATAGAACAGGAGCAGGACCCTGGGACCGCAGCAGGCCCAGCTGTAAGGTGAGCCCCAGGGAGTCACATCCTTGTGTCGTCCCCTGCCCTTGAGGGCTGGTGGAGCCTGTGAGTTGCTTTTCACAAACAGAATGTGGCAAAGGCGAGGGATAGTCACCCACGGCTATGTAATTGCTGTACAATGTCCACTGTAGTGGACTGGAGAGAGATTCTCCACCGGCCTTGAAAAAGTAAGCTACTACATGGCAAGGAGCCGCGGGAGCCTCTAAGGCTGGGGGCCCGCAAGACGACGGGGCTTCAGTCCCGCAACTGCAAGGAACTGAATTCTGCTAAAAATCGTGTGAATGCGGAAAAGGACCCCAAGCTCCAGAAGGGAATGCAGCTGAGCTGACACCCCGATTGCAGCCCTGAGTGACTCTGAGCAGAGGACCCAGTGAAGCTGTGTCCTGTCTCCTAGCCTACAGAAACCGAGATCATAACTGGGTGTTGTTTTAAGCCCCTAAGTTGGTAGTAATTTGTTACTCAGCCTCAGAAAATTAATATAGTCTCCTTATTAGAGTAATATGTAAGACGGTGGGTTTAAATCTCAGCTTACTAACCAAGCAGGCTTGGCAAATTGCTTACCCTCTCTGAGCCTGTTACCTAACTGTAAAAATAGTACCTATTCCAGGGTGCTGACGATTGAATGAAATAATGCGTGTGAGTCACTTAGCATGGTACCTGACAGAGTAAGTTCTCAATAAATGGACACCGTTAGTTCCATAATGCTTAAAACATTTTCATTATTTCTTTTCTCCCTATATCCCAGGTTTTAAATATTATTCTCCATCACATTAACTGAATTTATTAATAATTTATTTTCCCATATATTTCTAATTAATCACCTACAGAGAGTTTCTGATCAGCTTGAAATGTTCTTAATACAGTAATTATAACTAATATAATTTGGCTAAAAGCAAAAACTTTTGGTGTTATAGTTAATGCAATTGCCAGCAGCCTTTGAAGTACTAGGAATGAGTGGTTAACCTTGTTAACCACAGATCTGCAACCACAATGTTAGTTGATTGATGGTGAGTAGACATTGATGGCTCTGTGGCTAGTAAGCAAGGCTGCATGGCTTGCCCCCATATCTGCTCAGGTATTGTTGGATGGGTGAGCTTGGCCGAAAGGAAAACTGTAAGTTCAGGTGAAGAAAAAAGTGCCAAGAAAGGAAGAGAAAGGCACTGGACACAATACTAAAATGATTTAGGTACTTAAGGCCTAGAAATTAACTTAAGAGTGGCTACATTTAGGAATTGTGCAATGTCAACATTTGACTTATGGTAAAGTGAATAAATGTATTGATATTCTGCATTTATATGTAAATATTCTCATTTTATAATTTATCTGGTGCTCAGCACTAATATTTGAAGTATGATTGCTACTCTTTCATTGGTGCTTTATTTCCTCTTTGAGTATTGTCTAAAAAATTGCATTTTGTTTTATTATTAGTATCAAGGCCAACTGTACTCAGTTTTTAGCTGAACATTTTTCAAGTCTATAACAGACTTGATAGGAAATTGTATTTATTTAATAGAACTTTCTTTTAGCTAAGATTCTGATAAACAAGAAATACCTATGTTATAAGGAACTGTTCCATCTAGTCTACGAGTATATTGATTTTTTTAAATGCAGAAAACAAAAATGAAGCTTAAGAAGTAATTTGAGGGGCTAGCCCCGTGGTGCAGCGGTGAAGTTTGCACGTTCTGCTTCCAGTGGCCCAGGGTTCACTGGTTCGGATCCCGGGTGCGGACACGGCACGGCTTGGCAAAAGCCATGCTGTGGCAGGTGTCCCACGTATAAAGTAGAGGAAGATGGGCACGGATGTTAGCTCAGGGCCAGTCTTCCTCAGCAAAAAGAGGAGGATTGGCAGTAGTTAACTCAGGACTAATCTTCCTCAAAAAAATAATTGAAAAGTTAAGATGAAATAAATCGGATTTTCCAGTTTGTACTCTGAATATACCCTGAAAAACACCAGTTCTGTAAAACAACACACACACACAACACATACAACAGACACACAGTACACACAACACCCACAAAACAAATGGCAACACATATTAGCACATTAAGGGCTCTGAGAAGTCCTGCAACAGAGAGCTGTTAACTTTGTTTAATTGTGTTTACCTGAAATTGATCTCAGAACCCTCCTCCCTCTCCCCTCAAGTACCCATGATTCCTGAGAACTTGGTGCTTCCGAGAACACACTGTGTGAAGCACTGCTCAAGGAGACTTTCCCCAAGGGCTTAACTGTTATACAGGATACGTATGAGGTGCCCCAGATTTTATGGGTAAAAGATACACGCCACCATTAAAACAACCCACAAATGAGGAACGACACCTCCAACTGTGTAGAGAACACTGAGGATTGTGGGAGGCACTGGAAACCTCGCTCTTTCCCCTGGAGCCCAGGGCCTTTCTCTTGTGTGTGGACAAGGCCGGGTGTGGCTGCAGGCAGTCACTGCACTGCCACCCTCCACGCACGTGGGGAGAGAGGTCCTGGAGGACAGGAAGGTCCTCTTCCTGCAAGTCGGGTCAGCGCCCAAGGGCGGCCATCTCCCTGACTCCTTCTACCAGCAGGCTCTGACCAGACAGCGTGCTCTGGAGCATACGCTTCCTGCATTCCTGACCAGGGGGCTGGAGACAACTCCTTGTAAGCGTGTGCCCTCTGTTTCTATCATGGAGATTGAGAGAGGAATATGCCTCAACATCTCAGAACTTACAGGAGGCATCTGAGAGGGCTTACTCTGAAGATTAAATAGGTTGTATCTTCATCAGGAAACTTCGACACGCTGTCAGGATGCCAGACCACAGCTCCACACATGTTCCCTGAGCTTTGACTGGCAGCTGCTTGGGCGCTGGAAGCTCTGCTGCCAAAATGAGGATGAAAGGCCTGCATGGTCTAATGCATTAAGATTTCATATTTTGAACAGAACTGTGATTTTCCACAGAGTGACTTCCACTCTATTGAAAAAATCAAATATTTTGGCAGCTCCCAGACGAGACTCTTGTTGGTAACTTACCTATTTCTTGAGGTACCGAGCAATGAAAGAACTTGCTAAAAACTATTTTGACTCAACTGTTGAATGCATGCAAGGTATTCCACTGCACACTTTGCCGCCTCATAAGCTGGAAGTAAATGATCTTCATTCTACCAAGACAACTCCCACTCACTGGAGGTCTTATTTATGGGCATTTGCAGACTGACCACACGCCAAAGTCAGCCTGTCTTCCTTCTTAAACACGTGGAACTAGGCAGGCTGGAAACGGGCAGGCAGCACCAAACTAGGCCAGTTTCATGGCATTTGCAAATGTTAAAGGACAACCTCTATTCAGAAACTAGTTTCTGATAAACAACACATTTTCCCTGTCACCAATGCTGAGCTGATATCTTCACCAGCTTCTTCTAGCCTGTTTAGAACCTTGAGTTGAAACACAGAGCCAGCACTTTGAAATGCATGTAGGGTTTAGGAAGCTGCATTGCTGGTGGGTATTCTGCCCCATCAGAAGTTCAGACACGGAGCTTCCTCAGCTCTTTCGTCTGAGATCGTTTCTGGAGACTGACCATTTCTAGAGACTCAGTCTGGGATTCAGAGGGCTGCCTCTTAATTGTCAGAAGTTGGGTTGTGATGCTTAATTTTATATGTCAACCTGGCTAGGCCACGATACTCGGGTATCAGGTCAAACATTGTTCTAGAGGTTTCTGTGAAGGTATTTTTAGATGAGATTAACACAAATCAGTAGACTTTAACTAAAGCAGATGACTTTGCATGGCGTGGGTGGGCCTCACCCCATCAGCTGAAGGCCTTAATGGAAAAAGACTGGCCTCCCTTCTGGGGAAGGGAGAATTCTGCAACATTGGTTCTTCCCAGGCCCCCAGCCTGCCAGCCTTTGCTGCAGGTTTCAGACTTGCCAGCCTCCATGATCATGTGAGCAAATGCCTTAAAATAAATCTCTCTCTCTATATATACAAATCCTGTTGGTTCTGTTTCTTTGGAGAACCCTGACTAAACACGGGTGGAGCCTTTAATATGCCTCACGGTCAAACGCACGAGCTGCTTTGTAAAAGCCATCTGGGACAGCAGGGAAGACTCAATCTGTCTTGGTCCCCAAGTTAGGCTTTGATCTTTCCTGCACTGAAAATGCTGGTCCCGACCCTCGCCCTGGCCCCTGAAGGCCAGCTGACGCTGCCTTCTGGGTTCCTTCCACGCCCGAGTCCCAGCCCTTGGGCGTGTCCCCTCCAGCTCGGTGACGTGGCTGCTCCTGACTTTGCGCAGTTTGAGAATCTGTTCAGAACTTGAACAGCAAGCATGCCTGAGTTGTAATATCATACAAAGTTAACCAATCAATAGTTAATGAATTAATGCGCCTATAGCAGGTTCTTGTGCCTGCCCTAGACAAGTCACGAAGAGATGACCCTGTTGTATTACAGTGTCATCTTATACAATTTCGGTGCGTTTCTGCCCATTGCTTTCCACCAGACGCTATCTATACTGGAGGAGGGGACCATGAAACACCGGAGCGGCAGTGTCACCTGTGTGAACACAATGTCACGCGCAGGTGACCCAGCCCTGGAGGAGGTGATACAGGCACTGCAGTCACAACGCTCCTGTCCCTGTCACGTGGGCGCGAGCCCTTCCGTCCTCACAGTGACCTCTGTGAGGCAAGGGCTGTCATCGGCCCCGTGCTGCTGATGAGCAAACTAGATGGCGCGCAGGGGCCCCACACAGCAGACACGGCCTTGCTGGGAGGCTCCCTCTGCCGGCTGAGGCCTTGAGGCTTCCCCTGCTGCTCGTCCCCCAGCACCCACAGCACCCACAGCACAGCGCCCAAAGCCGCCGTCCAAGATCCCCAGGAGCAGAGCAGACGGCTCTTTGCGCCCCACTAGAGAGCGGAGCTGTCGCGTCTTCGCTGTTGGAGCTGATTCTGTTTTCCAAGGTCGCTGTGGCTTCTAGTCCAGAGTCTGATTCGTCATGCCCTTTTTTCCTACCCCCACAAGAGACCCCTATTTTGCTGTGTCCTGTCCCCTCTCCAGTGAGTCCCAGCAAAATCCTGTGGGCTCAGTGTGCAGGGGCTGCAGCTGCCCCATCGGAGAGCACGCCGTACCCCTTCAGCTACTCAGTGCGGCCTGTGTCACAAGCCCATGGGCTGGGGCGGCTGAGGTCTCTGGTGAGCACACGGAGGTCACCCTCCTCTTGCTGACCTGCACCAGTTGGTCAGACTGTCTTCTCTCACACGTCGTTCTTGAACCAACACCCGGCGCTGCTCATTTCATTTAAACACCACTTCACAAACTCACTACACGTTCTCAATGGTTCTGGTTAAATTCTTCCTTAACTTTGAGAGGACAGCCTTCTCCTGCTGTCGTGACTGAGGAGAGCTCCCTACAGCTAAACCACCCCTCCTCACACTGCGGTCCAGGAAGCCTATGCACACTACCTCGCTAAGAGTGGGTCCTTGTGTCCTCTCACTCAACAGGAGTCCATCACACCAGGGGCCCACGGCACGTTCCCTCCCTGTAA